>NC_066582.1:275942309-276114623 GCF_024323335.1 Lathyrus oleraceus
AACTGGAACTGACAACTCAATTCCACACAACTGAGTAAACAACGCTCATTCTACTAGCATGATGGGTTACCCATCACTAAGGTGACGCCCGTCAGCCTCCCATTCCACCTTACACACCATCACCATGATGCTCGTCCCATAAAATTGTACCTGGGGACCATTATGGTCTACCCGTCAGGCAGCTGACAACCTTCATCGCCTCAAAGGCTGTGATGACCTGGTTGTCATGAGGGTGATGCTTGTCACTCTGAAGTAGAAGCATAATCTTCATTTTTGGCCATAGAGTTTAATTTAGAACTCTGATTTTCCCTTCCCAGACCTCAAATTAATCAAGGACATTAGGGAAAACATTATGTAACATCAATACAACATTTATCTATCAATTAACTGTTGGTGTAAGCCCTAGAGGCCAATACTTTCGGTACTTGTATCAAATTATTTATTAATAATAAATGGTTTTTTCTTTATTATGTTTGTTTAATAAAGTCCCTAGAATAGCTAGTCCGTTTAATGTATCAAGTGTGACTTAATCACGAGATCCCATTAAATATAAGGAAATTATTCTTAAAGTATCCATAGCCGAGCTTTGTTGTGAAGTGGGATAACATTAAAGCATTAAGACTATTATGTATATCGACTGATGATCATATCTCATGGATCATGGATAAGGAGTTATCAAGTCTTAAACATAGGTATGAATATTATGAGCAATATTTATACTGGATTGACCCGCTATGAGAATACTACATACAATGTTATGCAAAGTGTCATAAGTTATTCTCATGGTGATAGTGGTGTATACCACCTTTCGACCTGAGACCACTATGGACCCTAGATGTAGAGTCGAGTGCCTTATTGCTGATCAAACATTTTCCGTAATTGGATGACCATAAAGATAATTGATGGGTACTCGACGAAGCATGTTGAGGGACATGAGTGACCTAGATGGAATTTGCCCATCCTGCATAACAGGATAAATGTCTAAGGATCCAATATTGAACTGGACAAGGATGACACGGTCTCTGCCTTGTGTTCAATATAGACATAAGGGTAAAAATGATAATTCTACACACAAGTATTATCATAAAAAAGGATTTGTCATATCACATTACATTTTCGTGTCTTGGGTAGCAGTGATGTGTTGTTAGATACCTCTCACTGTTTATTATGTTAAATACGTGATTTAATATAATTGTCAATATCGCAAAAACCTACAGGGTCACACACAAAAGGACAGATTGATGAGAGACAGAGTAAATAAGGAGCATCATAAGGTACGGTGCACTTAAGTGAAATGTAGAACATCATAAGGTACGGTGCACTTAAGTAGAATACGAAATATGGTAAGGTACCACCTACTTAAGTGATTTTCGGTATACCACAAGATATGGGCGACATACACTTCAGTGGGCTTTTTAGCTTTCAGTCCATACAAGTGGTTCTATAAATAGAACCCTTGTGTAGAAGCATTTCACTTGATAAAATTTTGTTCCTCTCTCTCACTCAAAGCCTTCATTCGTAGCAGCTAGCGCTGAGACTGAAGGAATCCGTCTATGTGTACTGAGTAAAGGCGTTGTCATCATTCAACGCTCGTGATCACTCCTTACATCTACATCAAAGGTTTCAATCGCCACAAGAAGTAACAGTTTCTATCACTGATCATGCCCATTTGTAAGGATCACTAAAGGAAAAATTTTAATTTCCGCTGCATTTTGGATCGCAATATTCCTTCATTAACATCCATTTCTTTTGATTAATCATGATTTTCACATATTATATTCATAAAACTCACAACACATATATAAACACCAATTCCTACCTGTAGCGGTGTATTCGTCGCTATATGATCTATTGATTAAATCATAAGCTAGAGATACATGAAAAATTTCGAGTCGCCACCGCACTTTTATTTATCCAAAGGATTGGCTAAAAAGCGAACAAAAGCCTAAGAAGTTTTACACGTAGAAAACTAATAAAAAGATCAGAGATTCTGGGTAAGGGGTAAATTACGCAATGGGAAGGTGTTAGGCACCCACTACGTCCTAGGTACTCCTAGGGAGCCCTTTTCACACTTGTTGTAAAAGATTGTTATTTGTTATGACATAAAGATTGTGCAAACATGATTGGGATGATGAGAAAAGAATATACAATTTTTATTGGGTTATTGGGTTCGAACGGATGAACCCGTTGCCTACGTACCTTCCATCAAAGGTAAGGATCAGAACGCCGTAGTTCGGCTAAAAGATTTCCAAAAGTGGGTTAGGTTCAATTTTAAACACAAACCCTAGGTCTTACGTTATCCACGGGAGAAAACTCAACCTTATACAAACAACAACGTCCACCATGTGAGAACAGCTTCAACTTGCCAGGGAGGGGTTAACCCTAGAATAGGCAAGGAAGGCTTACAATTCAATCACTAAAGACAGAAGGTGAGATTAACATCAACCACTAAGATAAATCAAACCTATAGCTCATGTATGAAAAGATTAATGGACAAAGCCAAAACAAGTGAATGAGTGAAGTTACTGATTATGATTATGAAAATGGAGTCAAAGTATGATTAAGATCAATTCAAATAAGTATTATGAAATGAAGTTTGAAAAAAGGTCAAGGACTTGAGTCCAGGTTTTTAGTTAGAAAAAACATGAAGATGTTTGCACAACACTTATGTCAAGTTTAAAAGTGAAGTGTGAAAAAGTCTAGGACATAATGAATGATGAATGGATGAGGATGGAAAGTAAAACTTCTTAGAAGGTTCACTTCTTGAAATCATATAGCAGATGATTCAAGTGTGTCCTTTGGAATGGCAATGGATAATAACAAACAAAGAGAAAGACGGATACCGGATGCCAATCAATGGCCTTATACCAGTCTCCTAAAACAAAAATTGGATATCAGATGCCACTCAATGGTCTTACACTAATCTCCTCAAAAGAAAACAAAAATGAAACATGGAAGTCAACTGCCAATCTATCTGGACTTAGGTTAACCTCACAGTATGCTCCTAGGAAATCCAATGCCACATCACTGGGACTTATAATGGATCCTCACATACAAGAACAAAAGCAACAATATGATCACAGGAATGCAAATGCCAACTTACAGGGACTTATAATTGCAACCTCTCACACAAACAGATGAACAAACTATGATCACAGGAAAGCAGATGCCAACTTACAGGGACTTATAACTGCAACCTCACATACAAATCAAACAGATCACATTATGATCACAGGACAACAGATGCCAACTTACAGGGACTTATAACTGTATCCTCACATACACACAGATAAACAGAAGATATAAGTGACAACTGAGGTCTTACACTCTATCCTTCCATATCACAGGAGCAAATGCCAAAGCAATGGACTTACAATTGTCCTCAATGGGCAAACAACAATGATAGCATCACAAAAAGTAAATGAGATGAACATGCACTAATGGCAATTGATGATGATGATAAATGCATAGCATATAGGCAAGCAAGTGCATATGAAGCAATCAATCAAGCAATGAGTAGCAAACAACACACTCTATAGCCAAACAATGGGGGCTCACACCAGAGGGTTTGACTTTAAAAGTCCACTGTAATGGGTAAAGGTCGCTCTTAACCTGGCCATTGAAGGGCTCAGGTGAAGCAGATGAAAAGGAGATGAGGGGTGTGCCTCATTGCTTCTATCTCAAATCAGAGAGAGCATAAAAGAAAGTGTGGGAGTTCAGAAAGTAGGAACTCTCTCCACATTATTGACTCGATTAGATCTTGGGTATTTATCTCATTGCTTCAACCATGTAATGGGAGCAAAGAGAGGACACACTGAATAGTGGGGGATAGATTGCTTATCCCTACCTTCCACCAATTGCCTTACTTGAAGGACTTTTCCTGCTTAGGACAAATTTAAACAAACACATGCATTGCCTCTTAAGGAGGACTTCAGACAGTTTGCCCGGTCAAATAACAGACCGGGTCTCCAGACTACATGAAGAAGAAGTATTTATACCTCAAAGCAAGTGCTAAAAAGCAAAGCAAGCAATCAAGTTCAAAGAACTTAGGCAACTAAAGTACCTGAAAAAGTCAAACTTATTAGTAAACAAGTCAACAGTCAAAATCAAAGGCAAATAACCCAAAAGTCAACCACAGAGGGACCAATTGTGCAAGGCACAAAGACTCAAGCATATGAGTCACCTACAAAACAAGTGTTAGCACATGATAAACAAACCAACTCAATCAAAATTGAAAGGTCTTTGGGGCATTGGTGCTCAACCTGAAACAGATGAACTCAACATAAGCTTAGAAGACCACTAGGACTAGCCTAGGGTCAAAGATGAAAGAAAAAGTCAAGGCAGCAAGAAAAAGTCAACCCAAACCAAGTCTAAACATTCAAGAATCATTCTCAATTGGATTCATAATTATATCATGCATCATGGTCATTTCATATACAAAAGGATGCAAAGCATGGCAAGAAAAGCATACAAAAGTCAACAGCAAAGACTTCATTCAAAAGTCAACTCAAACATTTTCAAAAATCATGAAATAAATCACACTCAATCCTAACATCTAACATGGTATACATGTAAAATTTCATTGCATTTGGATGAGAGGAAGGCAGTCAAGTAAAATCATGAAGTCAAATCAAATTCAAGCCAGCATGGTGAAAGTCAACAAGCATAGGTCAACTTCAAAAAATCATATCAATTTGAAAACAGAAGAGAAATGAATGAGATTAACACCAATGCAAAGCTTGAGATGTCTAGTTATCACATATGAAATTTCATGGTCATGTGATATGGTATGAGGATTTCACAAAAGATTTGGCAAGGCATAGCACAAAAAGTCAACAAAGGACCAAGTATGGAAGAAAATTCACAATCAAATGGAAAACAGCATGATTAAATCCAAGAAAATTCATACATCAATTAGACATGCAAGGGATCATTCATGCAAAATTTGGAGTCATTTGGATGTGGGGAAGTGTGTGAACAAAAATTGGGAAAATACATGATCATGGTATAGCACCAAATGTAACACATAACTTCAGAAAATCATAACTCTCAATCCACAAATGATAAATGCACAAACTTTATATGGAAATGAAGGTCAAGGTGTCTAGTTTCACCACAAAAAAAATTCAGGCTCATTGGATATAACATGAGTATTTCACAATTGAAATGGCAAAGGGTGTCATTTATGCATACATGTTGGAAAATCAATTATCATTTAAAATCCAGAACATGAAAAATTAATTAAAATTCACCATAAAATACTAGACACATTCATGAGTTTAATGCAAAAAATCTCACAATTTTTGGAGTTAAAATGAATTTAAAATGAATTGTGGAAGTTGATGAATAATTGAATGAAGTATGAACAAGATGACATGGCAAATGGTCAAACAATGAGTCAACGGATGGCATTAGTGTAAATAGTGAAGTCACTAATTAAAACTACAGCGTTTTGGCAAACAGAATAAAATGTTGTGATTGGTTGGCTGGCAATAAAACAGTACACACGCAGGAAATTCTATCAAAACAACCAATTGTGTTTCAAGGTCAAAACCCTTAGGGTTTATGCAGCATGGCTCATGGTATTGATCCAAAACAAAACAAACAACAGCAATGGCTCATCATTCAGTCTTAATCAATCAACCAGAACAACAACAAGCGAACAGCAACATGTATCATAACCATTATGCAACAATCAAACACCCACGGCCAAATACAGCTAGCACAAAAACCTGTAGATTTTATGAGCAATTTCGAAGTTTTTCATC
The DNA here is from genome assembly GCF_024323335.1 of Lathyrus oleraceus. Lineage (NCBI taxonomy): Eukaryota > Viridiplantae > Streptophyta > Magnoliopsida > Fabales > Fabaceae > Lathyrus > Lathyrus oleraceus. Next base: position 275,948,078 of record NC_066582.1, read on the forward strand.
AGCAGGGCATATGCAGCAGTGGTATTCATCATCATCATCAAGCATCATCAACAAATAATCATGGCATGTTAAGCAACGATCATGGACAAACAACATCAAGCAGACAGCATGGCTTGGCAAACAGCATCATCATCGAACCAAACAAAACAGCAGCAACGTAGCATAGCATAACAGCATTCATCATTGTAGCTAGACAACATCAGGCGACATAATCCGACCAAGCATACAACAGCAGGGTTTCAGCATTCAAAGTTCATCATCATCAAACTATCAAAACAACAACAGCACTAATCGAACAGGGCCATGACATACCAACCTCGTGCATTATCAACCAACACAACATAAGCATGTTCATGATATTTTTCTTGGCAGCTTAAGGCAGTAAAACAGCAGGATATATGAAATGTTTCATGCAACATAAGTAACAACAATAGCCAATGCTCATGCAACATAAAAGCATGATTTTTGGAAGGGAACAGCCGGGTTTCAACAACAGCAGCACAAAAATTCGACCAGCCTAGCATTTCATCATGTAGGCATCAAGTAAACAGCATGGTAAAACACAGTTCTTCATGACATAACAACCAAACAACATGAGTATGAAGATTTCATGGGCAAGGCTAGGTTCATGTGACAGCAGCAACAACATTCCTCATCATCATCATTCAACCAAACAAAACAAACCACAGCAAGGTATCATCAACATCAGTTTCATGTTTATGGTTCATCAACATTAAACACGTTTCAAAACAAAACACACAATGTCATGGCCTTAATGAACGACAAGCAACATCAACCGATAACCAAGTAAACATTACTCATGTGAAAATCTGGACAAAGGAGTTTTGCAAAACAGCAGTATGATATCATCATCATATTCATGGTTTATTAACAGCATGCCAAACGTACATCAAATAAACCAGTTTTTATCATACAATCACAACAGCAGGGCACATTCAACAACAGCAAACAGCAATACACAAGCATGATCATGGAAAAATCTGGTGCAGGGTAGGTTTCACACAGCAAGGCATTTTATGTAATCCACAAACATGGTTTCAACCAAGCATCAAACAAAACATGATTCAACTAAACCACACAACAGTACAGCACAATCAAATGAGGGTTTTTAAGACAAATGTTCAAAGAGTTTCAAAACTGCAGCAAGGTTTTAGCATGGCAGCAGCAACGAGTTCATGCAAATATAAACAATAGCAGGTAAGCAGCATCAACCAACATTAGAACAAATATGCTCATGGGAGATCCTGGACAGCTTAAGGTTTCCAAATAGCAGCATATGCATTGTTTTATTATCAACATTAAAACGCATTCAAGCACCAAAAGACAAACAGCATGAAAAATGATTGTGATATTCACACTGCAAACAGACAAAAGTAAGACCAAGCAAGTCTCTGGGTTCAACAGCATGGCAGCTCATGTATTCATTATCAATTCGCAACATGGTTGATAGCATAACAACATGACCACTCAAGCATGAGGGATCTGGACAGGGTTTAAACAGCAGGGCAATTGCTCATGTTCAACCACAGCAAACAAACATGGTTCAACCAAACCACACAACCAACATTATACTGATACAGGCCATGTCAATAAACAAACATAAACATGAAAATCTGGGCAGGGCAAGGTTCAAGCACGACAGCATACATCAATGTGTAACTTGAAATTTCAAAATGTGCAGAAATCCAAATCAAGTAAGCCCATAGCATCAGCACATATCAAACAACAAGAATGTGGTATCATATTTCATTAACTCATCATGTCCAAGCCAACTCGAAGAAAAATGCATTTACACATGAAAATGAAAGTTCAGACTTAACACGATATAGTCAACCATTTCAAGCAAACTATCATCCATTAGAATCAGCATCAAGTGAACTATCTAAAGCATATCATGGCATGGTAAAAGGAGGAGGTCGATTCACTTACCTATTTTGGAAGAACTCGATGGAACAGTGATTATTTGATGGTATTTGTTCAAACAGTCGGAGATTCCAGCTCTAGATGATGGATGATGAAGGTGCTTCAGCTCAAACTTGCTTGGAAATGAGTAACTTGCGAACTGCCATTGAAATGACTTGAGGAAAACAGAGCTTGATAATGTGGTTTCAGCTGGGAAATGAAGTCCAAAAATGCTCCCAAATCGTGTCCAAGTGAAGGAACAATGAAGATTGTTCAAAGGTTTTTAGTGTTGGTGCAGAAAAAATTCAAAAATGCAAAAATGCAAAATGTGAAGGTGATGTGTATTTGGTCTGTGGCTGCAGCTTCTAGGGTTCCCAAATGTCAGAAAAATGCACTTTATATTGTCTGTTTTAAATTGGTTTAAGAAATGGTAAGTTGGTTTATGCTTAATGATGCATTTTGCATTTTTGCTAATTGTGGAACAAGTGGAAAATGGGGTGTGTTTGGCTGCTCAGATGGGCTCTAAACAGGCTGTCAAGGACCACCCAAATGTTGTTTTTGGTTGTACAGAAAATGCTGTACTGGTTTTACTTATGTGAAGCTTCTTGCCAATTTTGTCAATTTTGCATTTTTGTCCAAAATTGTGGTATGGTGATGGAATGTGCATGAATTAGGACTTGAGGCAAGTTTCAAATGTGATTTTAAACCTTTCCCAATTGGCCAAAGTGAGAAAAAGTGTATGATTCAAAAAGTCAAAGTTTGGTCAAACTTTGAATTTAAATGAAAAGGTCCGAAAATGCCATTTTGAATGGTAAGGTTTTAGGTCATGAAATTTATATTTTTGGAAAGAGGATGAAAAATGTGATTTGTAGGAAAAAACCCCACCAAATTTGGCCTTATGGTTTGAGAGATATGGCTTATTGAAGTTCAAAAATTGGTGAAAATGATTTGATCATATCTTGACAACCACACATGGGATTTGAGAGTTCTTGGACTTTTTGAAAATGGGAAGACAAGATCTTCAACTTTCATGTTGGGCAAAAATTCATTTGGAGCTTGTATCATGATGTAAGTTTAAGATCAAGAAGTTTCCATTTTTGGCAGTTGAAATTACAGGTCCACTTTCTATTTCTGGAAAATTTCTGATTGGCTTGATTTTCTTCCAAGATGAGGTTGAACATGATATATGAGGCTTAGATGAGCATGAATGAGCTCCTTCAGATCAATTCTATCCATCAAATTCTTGATTAAATCAACAGTTGACCAAGTTTGACTTTTCTAGGGTTTTGGATGATTGATGCACTTCTGATGAATTCCAAACCCTAATTCCTTGAGAACTTGACTTCAAATGATGTCCCAAGATGTATGAACCTTTGATTAATGATCATGATGCCCAAATTCTGCAAGAATGGCCACCATCCATTGCTTTGACTGATCAATGACTGACTTTGACCTAATTGCTGATGACTGCTTCAACTGCAAGCAACAAGGTTAGACTGACAATATTTTTGTACTTTTTGGTTAATAAACATGTGGAAGGCAAAGATATACAAATGCAAAGTATGCTTGGTGATCAAGAAACAAACCCACAAGGCAATCTATCCACTAAGAGGAAAGCAAAGGCATGCATTGATCCTTGAGGTTATGATATGAATGATATGGGCCATGAGGGATCTTAGGGCCCAAAATTGGGGTCTTACAGATGCCCCTATTTAAGGTCATTCTAGCCGGAGAAGTGAAGTTTAGAAATCTTCATATCGACGCGGTAGAATGGACTTAAATAACAGTAATGAGACAAATTTTGGTCCCTAAGAGACCTCATGATGCAACTGTATGCGTGTAAAAGACACAAATTCTGTGGGGAATATGGTTCACACAGAAGAAAAGACGATCCATCGGAGTAGTACACTCACCAGGAACAGAGACTCTAACAAGACTCTATGGGGATAATAAAAGAAAAAGAAATGTGTGAACAATACACGACTCCAAACTGGGGAAAAACAAAACTGACATAACGTGAATAAGACACGACTCTGATTTAAGGAAAACAGAAAAACAGACTGGAGAACTCACTGGGGAGTGAAGGACTCACACTGGGAAGAGAATTCCAAATGGAAAATAAATCCATTGGAGAGACACAAGCTGACTCCTGAGGAGAAACAACAGAAAACTTCACTGGGGAAGCAACAAGCAAAATGAGACGTCACCGAGCATACGGGTAACGAACTCAGGAAAATCTGACTCCACAGGGGGACCGAGGTCATAATAGGGAGCAGAAAGGAGGGAACACCAAGGATACCGGTTACTGGGCATATAATAGGTGACCGACCAAAGCGTGAATTGGATTTCACTTCCAAAACACTCATCATCCTGAAGAGAGCTAGAAAAGCAAACTTGTTTAAAGGATGGATATTCAATTCTACAAAGAATACGAATCTTACTCTGAGGGGAAAACAATCAAAAGATCGACTCAAGAGTGAACGAGATATAATATCCATTACCGTCAGAACGTGGATAGAATACTCAGATGAGACATATTATTCATTACCGGCAGACCGTGAATAATATACTCGAAAGGAAAATTATCCTGAACCGGTTACTGGGTTGTTTATAGGATAAAATCCGAAGACGTGAATTGGTTTGCACTTCCAAAACACTCATCATCCAAAACACAAACTGGTTAGAGGATGGCTATTCGATTCTACAAAGAATACGAATCTTACTCGACTGGGGAAGATCAACAAAGGACTCCGACCAAAGAGCGCATGAGACATATTATTCATTACCGGCAGACCGTGAATAATACACTCGCATGGCAAGAAACACCAGGGATACCGGTTACTGGGTATATAATAGGTGATCTACCGAAAACGTGAATTGGATTTCACTTCCAAAACACTCATCATCCAAAAGGAGGGCTTGAAAAAAGCAAATCGACTTACAGGATGGGCATTCGAATCCACAACGGGAAAACGAATCTTACTCTGATGGGGACACAAACCCAAAGAGTGCATGAGATATAATATCCATTACCGGCAGACCGTGGATAAGATACTCGCATGAGATATATTATCTATTACCGTCAGAACGTAGATAATAAACTCGCATGGTAAGAAACACCAGAGATACCGGTTACTGGGTATATAATAGGTGATTTACCGAAAACGTGAATTGGATTTCACTTCCAAAACACTCATCATCCAAAACACAAACTGGTTAAAGGATGGACATTCGATTCTACAAAGAATACGAATCTTGCTCAGTTGGGGAAAATCAACAAAGGATTCCAACTAAAGAGCGCATGAGATATATTATTCATTACCGGCAGACCGTGAATAATATACTCGAAAGGACAAGACACCAGAGATACCGGTTACTGGGTATATAATAGGTGACTAACCACAACAGAGAGACAATCGATACCAAGCATACGGGTAAACGAAAGACAACTCAAAGGGATAAATTGCAGGCATCCGGCAATTATCCAACAACAAGAATATTCGACTCCGCAAAGGGAAATAACGAATCTTACTCGACTGGGGAAACACAAAAGGCTTCGACTGAAGAGTGCATGAGATATATTATTCATTACCGGCAGACCGTGAATAATATACTCGCATGGAAGATTATCCACAACCGGTTACTGGGTTAACAAAGGATAAATCGACCGAACAGAAAGGCATCGGGATACCAAATTAGGTATATAATGATAACCAATCAAAGAAGCAACAGACATTACCAACAAAAGGGTAAATGAAAGGCGAACTGCTGAGGATAAATTGCAAGCATCCGGCAATTATCGACAGAAGACTAGCTGGGGATGCACTGGTAAACAACCAATGATCCGGGGAGCAAATCACTAGCATACGGTGAAAAGACCCACTGGGGATAAAATTGCTAGCATACGGCAATTATCCACAAAAGACTTGCTGAGGATATAAGTGCTGATCTGAGCAACTTATACAAGCAAAGGAAAATCATCATCCAGAACTAGATGAAGATAACCACAAAAATCAGGGTTTACATCTACCGAATACGGGGTAGAAGACCAACAACTCCGCGTGGGGATAGAACAAACCACAAATCCGCACGGGAAACCAAAATAGGGTTTATAACAAACCACCAACTGCTGAAGAGCAGGAAAATAGGATTTACAACTACCGAGTATACGGGTAGAAAACCAAAACTCTGGCTGGAGAATAAAAGGTGCATAACCACAAATTCTGTTAAGAAGCCAGGAAAGATAGGACTTACAACTGCTGGTTTGTAGGCAGAGGCCAAAAAACATTCCGCTGGGGAACAACCCACTGGGAAGTACAAGACATTTGACAAATAGCCAATTCGGGAATGATCCGAAAAGACAGACTGAATCAAGACACGTCCTAATGAGGATATAACTCAAATAGGAAAATCCATCCCAATATATGTGTTGGGAGGAAACGGAAGAAACCGTCATCCACGAGGATATATCTCGGTGGGGAACTGCAGAAGGAAAGACAACATTTTCTGCTTATGGGGTTGACTCTATATGGAGAGATTTTAAACACCCACCATCTGCTTGGGGAGATCTGTAAAGAGATCTATATCACCATAGCAGGAGACACGACAAACAAAAGATATATGGCAACAAATGCAACATGAATATCTGAATGTTTATGAATATGCATGAATATGCGTGATTTATGTTTGATGAATGCTGACAAAACAGACAATTCTAACACAAACAGGTTCAGGAACCAAACGTCCGGTATTATACTTCCAGGGGAAAAACCAACTGGAGAGCCAATCTGCGGAGATCCATATGCTGTAAAGCAAAGATCTGCAAGTACTGCTGAAGAAGCAGAGAATCGGGGATATCAGGACACAACCCAATCAGGGTACAGAAAGTCACAACGGGCAAGACAGCCACCAAGACAAATCTGTAGGGGAACAAGAGAAATCCCAAAGTATCTGCAGGGGATCCCAGTGTCAACTGAGAAACAAAGGGTGCGTAAGCACAAACTGCTGTAGAAGCAAATTCACACAACTCCACTGGGGAACAACCCACTGAGGGAGAATGATATCATCCAGATAGAATCTAACTGCATAAGCAACTCTACTGGGGAAAAATGTCGGCTACTCTCTTGGGGAACAACCCACTGAGGGAGGACAGATTAAACGAATAGATTCTGCAATGAACCACTCCATTTGGGGAGAATATACAGCAAACTGATCACAACAAGTAGATTCTGCAATATAAGCCACTCTACTGGGGATCACAAACAGTCAGGGAATTAATCCGTTCACTGGAGGCTAGAGCCAATCATCCGACCATATCGGGGATTGAAAGAGTATTCAACAGGCGAAACTGCCACGACAAACAATCTGCAGACTAAGCTGAGGAAAAGATGGATGCAATACTGGGATGTCAACCCAATCAGCCACTGAATAGGAAAATAAATCCTGCTCTGCTGAAGAGATAAAACTCTGATGGAGAGATAGCAATAATTCCACAGACGACTTCGCCGGGGAAAAGGTAAAGTACCGGGTATCAAACCACTGACTTACCAAGTCTTCAAAAAGAAAACGATCGTGCTGAGGAAACAGACAAATCCTGCTGGCACACTGCACGGGGAAAAGTGGTCACAACTCCACTTGCAACCCTGGTGGGGATATTAATAACAGCTTTACTCGCGACTCCGAGGGGAGTACCAATCAATCAGTTATACTCATGACTGCGCTGAGGAGACAAGTAAAGTCCGGGGCATACGACCCACTGGAGAAAGTGATGGGGCACCAAGGTGACAAACCATCAACCGCCGAAACTTCTCAAGAAAACACCCATGCTAGGGAAAACTGCTGCTGGAGAAAACGAAGCCTTCAACAACAAATCACTTGCGACTGTACTGGGGAACAGCCCCAACAACAACTCTGTTTGAGGAACAACCCCAACAAAGATCTGTAGAAAGAAAATACAACCAAACCAGGAATATGAACGAATGTCTTACCTGTTGGGAATCATGCCACCCTCGGGAGAGCACTGAGATATTCTTGAGTATCCTTTCAATCTTGTGAATGTTCACTTTGTTTAAACAATATATTTTGAAAAATTTGATTTGTTTAAAACAATGATATTTTATCAATTTAAAACATGCAAAACATTTGTTTGAATTGAAACAAATAAGAGTGCAAATAAATGGATAAAAAGCTCAAATTGATTTGATAGAATGGTGGTCTGCAAATGGCAAGACTCCATAGATCTGTACAAATTTGAAATCAGTGATATATATTGGAAGAGGGCTACATTGAACATAATGATCCTTTCTCTACCAATTTGAATCTCGATGTATCCGAAGCTTCAGTTGACGACGAATCGAGAATCTTCTGACGAAATGACGACTGATGAACAGAAAGTCTTGTCAGGCTGCAGTTACTTGCCAAATCCCTAATTTTTGCCTAGATTGCCCCAGAGTGAGGTACTCAATCTAGCGGGATGCAAATATATATTTTTTTTCAAGTCTCTAATTTTTGCCTGAATTACCCTTGCGGGTTTTCCACCGAGACGCTCATTTTTGCCTAAGCCGCCCTTTCGGGTTTTCAACTTAGCGAGCTATTCTGTTTTTTTTTCAATTGTTTTTTCATTTGCATATACTTTTTTTTTTTAGGCAAAGTATCTCTTGACTGCATCTGAATTCACAGGACGAGTGAAATCCTCCCCATCCATTGTTGTTAACATCAAAGCACCGCCTGAAAAGGCTCTCTTAACAACATATGGACCCTCGTAGTTTGGAGTCCACTTGCCCCTGGAATCGGGCGCGAAAGACAAAACTTTCTTGAGCACAAGGTCACCTTCTCGGAACGCACGAGGCTTGACCTTCTTGTCGAATGCTTTCTTCATTCTTTGCTGATACAACTGACCATGACACATGGCAATTAATCGCTTCTCTTCAATCAAATTCAACTGGTCATAACGACTCTGAATCCATTCAGCATCAGTCAACTTGGCTTCCATCAAGACTCGCATTGATGGGATCTCCACCTCTACTGGGAGAACGGCTTCCATGCCATAAACAAGAGAGAAAGGGGTTGCCCCTGTTGAAGTGCGTACAGACGTACGATATCCATGCAAAGCAAATGGCAGCATCTCATGCCAATCTTTGTACGTAACAGTCATCTTCTGGATAATTCTCTTGATGTTTTTGTTAGCAGCTTCAACAGCCCCATTCATCTTAGGTCTGTAAGGAGAGGAATTATGGTGTGCAATCTTAAATTCAGCGCACAACTCATCCATCATCTTGTTGTTCAGATTGGATCCATTATCAGTAATGATCCTCTCTGGCACACCATAACGGCAAATCAACTGGTTCTTGATAAACTTCACAACCACTTGTCTGGTTACATTCGCGTACGAAGCGGCTTCAACCCATTTGGTGAAGTAATCAATTGCTACGAGAATAAAACGATGTCCGTTGGACGCTTTCGGCTCAATCATGCCGATCATGTCGATTCCCCACATAGAGAAAGGCCATGGTGATGAAATCACATTCAGGAGTGTCGGAGGAATATGAATCTTATCCGCATAAATTTGACACTTGTGACATTTCTTCACATACTTACAACAGTCAGACTCCATTGTCAGCCAATAGTAGCCTGCTCTCAACATCTTCTTAGCCATGGCATGTCCATTGGAATGAGTACCAAATGAACCTTCATGGACCTCAGTCATCAACAGGTTTGCTTCGTGTCTATCCACGCATCTGAGCAAAACCATATCAAAATTTCTCTTATACAGCACTTCTCCACTGAGGTAGAAACTGCCTGACAACCTTCTCAAAGTTTTCCTATCTTTCACGGATGCCCCAGGCGGGTAGACCTGGTTCTGGAGGAAATTCTTGATATCAAAGTACCAAGGCTTGTCATCTTTCACTTCTTCAATTGCAAATATGTGAGCTGGTCTGTCCAAGCGCATCACAGTAATGTTGGGGACATCATTCCACCATCTGACAACTATCATGGAAGCAAGCGTTGCAAGGGCATCTGCCATCCGATTATCTTCTCGAGGAATATGATAAAATTCAACTTCTGTGAAGAAAGTTGAAATCCGTCTTGCATAATCTCTGTATGGGATGAGACCTGGTTGATTCGTCTCCCATTCACCTTTGATCTGATTGACAACCAAAGCTGAATCACCATAGACATCAAGATGCTTGATTCTCAAATCAATGCATTCTTCAAGTCCCATAATACAGGCTTCGTACTCCGCCATATTATTCGTGCATTTGAAAGCTAGCCTTGCTGTAAATGGAATGTGCGAACCCTGGGGATTAACAATCACTGCCCCAATTCCATTTCCATATTGATTAACAGCGCCATCAAACACCATCGTCCATCTGGAACCAGGTTCTGGACCTTCATCAAGTGTAGGCTCATCGCAATCTTTCATCTTCAAATACAGAATTTCCTCGTCTGGGAAGTCATACTGAACAGACTGATGATCTTCAATCGGCTGGTGCGCTAAGTGGTCAGCCAAGATACTACCTTTGATAGCTTTCTGAGCTCGATACTCGATATCATACTCAGATAACAACATCTGCCAACGGGCAATCCTCCCAGTTAAAGCAGGCTTCTCGAATATATACTTAATTGGATCCATTCTGGATATCAACCAAGTTGTATGATTTATCATGTACTGGCGCAAACGCTTAGCTGCCCAAGCCAAAGCACAGCACGTCTTCTCAAGCATAGAGTATCGAGACTCACAATCAGTAAACTTCTTACTGAGGTAGTATATAGCAAACTCCTTCTTCCCTGATTCATCTTGTTGACCGAGTACACAACCCATCGAGTCTTCAAGAACTGTCAAGTACATAATCAGAGGTCTTCCTTCCACAGGCGGAGACAAAATTGGAGGTTCAGACAGATAATCTTTGATACTGTCGAAAGCTTTCTGGCAATCCTCGGTCCAATCATGAGACTGATCTTTCCGGAGGAGCTTGAATATCGGCGCACATGTGGCAGTCATGTGGGATATAAATCTGGAAATGTAGTTCAAGCGGCCAAGAAAACCTCGGACTTGCTTCTCAGTTTTGGGTGCGGGCATCTCTTGTATTGCTTTGACCTTTGCAGGATCAACCTCAATACCTCTTTCACTTACCACAAAACCCAACAACTTGCCGGAACGGACTCCAAAAGTACATTTGTTCGGATTCAAACGAAGCTGGAATTTCCTCAAACGCTGAAAAAGCTTCAACAAATGCTCAATATGCTCAACTTCCGTTCGGGACTTAGCAATCATATCATCAACATAGACTTCTATCTCCTTGTGCATCATATCGTGAAACAAGGTAGTCATAGCTCGTTGATACGTGGCTCCGGCGTTCTTCAAACCGAAGGGCATCACTCGATAACAGAATGTTCCCCAAGGTGTGATGAATGTTGTCTTCTCCATATCCTCTGGTGCCATCTTGATTTGATTATATCCGGAAAATCCGTCCATAAAGGAAAAGACTTTGAATTTAGCTGTATTGTCTACCAACATGTCAATGTGTGGTAGAGGAAAATCATCTTTTGGACTAGCTTTGTTCAAATCTCTGTAATCAACGCACATACGGACTTTTCCGTCCTTCTTAGGAACAGGCACAATATTGGCCACCCATTGAGGATATGTCGAAGTCACCAGAAACCCCGCATCAATTTGCTTCTGAACTTCCTCTTTGATCTTCACTGCCATATCTGGATGAGTTCTTCTGAGCTTCTGCTTCACAGGCACGCACTCAGGCTTCAAAGGCAGGAAATGTTGCACAATATCTGTATCTAAACCCGGCATGTCTTCATAGGACCAAGCAAAGATATCTGAATATTCTCGTAGCAAGCTGATCAAATCTTCCTTAACGGACTCTTCAAGAAGTGCCCCAATCTTCACCAGGCGCTCACAATCTTCAGATCCCAAGTTGACTGTTTCCAAGTCTTCGAGATGCGGCTGAATGATCTTCTCTTCGTGCTCAAGGAGACGGGTGATCTCATCAGGAATTTCTTCAACGTCATCTTCTTCTGCCTCAAATACAGGGAATTCAAAATTGGGAGATGGCGTTGGATCATTATGTTCAATGGGTTTTAGGATCAACCTGCATAATGATTTTGGTTAAGAAAAATTTCAGAATTTAAACAAACAAATCATTATGCAGATGAAAGAATGTTGCTTTTACAGCTTTTATTTTGTTTTTATGGTTTTTTGTGATCACTGATTTCATAAAGAAAAGCAAAAAGTGAAAACAAAGGAAAAACAAATGTTTTGACAATGCAAAAATTGAATGAAAACATCATTGTATATATGCTTTGCCAACAATGTCATCACTTCTCCTTTTGGCATGGGAGAAGGGTTTTAAACAAAATGAACAATTACTCTGATCTATGGATAACTGTAGGAACATCCACAGCGACCCAATTGTAGCAGACACCACCAGGAATAACAAAACTGTCCAAGTCTTCTGCGTCTTCTTCTTCGATGATAGCAGCAGCTTCCTCTTCTGCAGGTTGATCAGCATGGATGAATCCTCCACTTGTGAACAGACCTTGCTCGTTGCATGCCCCAGAACCAAAGCCAATGCCAGCCCGGGATCGGTTATCTTCAAGTTCAAGCACTTTCCCTAATCCAGCGACTGCACCACATTCAATGGCCAGCTTAGCATCACGGTAGGAAGTGAATGAAGGAGACTTCTTCTCGATTGGTTTATCAATAGATAAAGCTTGAAACTGAGTTCCAACTTCATCCTCTGCATCAATATACGAGAAGGAAGACAGATTACTGACCAGGAGAGCCTTTTCTCCCCCTACTACAACCAATTTCTTATTTTTCACAAACTTCAGCTTTTGGTGTAGGGTGGATGTCACGGCGCCAGCCTCGTGAATCCATGGTCTGCCCAAGAGACAGCTGTATGATGGGTGAATATCCATTACTTGAAAAGTGATCTGGAAATCACTTGGTCCAATCTTGATTGGGAGATCAACTTCCCCAATCACGGTCTTGCGCGACCCATCAAAAGCTTTAACAACAACCCCACTCTGCCTCATAGGAGGACCTTGATATGACAAACGAGAGAGTGTGGATTTTGGCAATACATTAAGGGATGATCCAGTGTCCACCAGTACATTGGACATTGCATCAGATTTGCAATTCATAGAGATATGTAAAGCCATGTTGTGGTCTCTTCCCTCCTCAGGGAGATCAGCGTCACAAAAACTCAAAGTGTTGCAAGCAGTAATGTTTGCAACAATGCTATCAAATTGTTCAAGGGTGACGTCGTGATCGACATATGCCAGGTCCAAGACTTTCTGCAGAGATTCCCGATGGGGTTCTGAATTCAGCAACAGAGAAAGAATAGAAATCTTGGAGGGCGTATGGAGAAGCTGATCTACAATATTATACTCGCTCTTTCTGATGAGCCTCAGCATCTCATCAGATTCTTCATCAACAATGCCACTCGGGCCAACAACTGAAGAAACAGGGGTCTTTTGTACAGACGAGGAGGGTTTGGCGACATCAAGTGCCGGATTCTGAACATTCACAGCATTCCCTATAGGGTGCACAACAGTGTCAGACGCGGTAGCCTTAGCGGGTGCAGAAAATACACGACCGCTGCGGGTCAACCCACTAACGTCAGCGATAGTGGTTACAGATGTTGAAGGCAAAGGAACCTCTACTCCATCTTGGACAGCAACAGGATTGTACCGGAATGGTACAGCTTGATCAGATGTATAAGGCACAGGGCCGGCTGGTTTAATAATCAAAGCAGGCGAAGCTTTGGGCTTGTTGCTATTGTAGCGAATAACAACTGGCTCTGGCAACTTGAACACCGGGGAGATGACACTCACTTCGGGCTCAACGATATCAACATTGCGATTCTGGAGAATCTCAATGGTACCTTCATTCAACAGTATTTGCAATTCCTTGCGAACCTGGTCACAACCCAAGCGATTGACCGAGCAGACGCGGCACTGGTCATGGTTATGCTTCAAATAACTGTGCTGACACAGCATTTTATGTAATCCAACCAATGACTGCCGGATATGACTGATGTACTTCACCTTGTATTTCCCAAGGTCTTCCTGGATCATATTCACAGACTTCCCATGCGAAGGCAATGGGTTCTTGGTGACATTCGGGTTGGAGTCTTCAAAACTCAGAATTCCGCTTCTCATAAGGTCTTGAACCTTATTCTTCAGCGGGAAACAGTTCTCAACGTTGTGGCCCGGAGCACCGGAATGATAGACACAATGCTGGTCTGGTTTGTACCACCATTGCGGGTTGGCAGGAATAGCAGGAGGATCCCTAGGAGAAACCAACTTCCTCTCCAACAAGGAGGGATAAAGCTCTGTATATGTCATCGGAATAGGGTCGAAGCTGACCTTCTTCCTATCATAGCTCACATTTGCTTGATTGGTCGTACTTCCACGAGGCTGGTAAGCCTGTTGCTGTGGACGCTGCTGTTGCTGGTATTGCGGTTGTGGATATTGCTGCTGATGCTGATACTGCTGAGCATTATCCTTGAATACAGGTGCCACACTAGCCACCTGATGCTGATGTCCGACACGATGTGCAGGCTTCCTCTGAACAGAGGGTCTTCGATGCTTCGGCTGAGATTGCACAGCATGCGCTTCGCCTTCTTTCCTCTTAAACGCTCCATATCGCTTAGAGGAAGAACCATCATCTTTTGCTAACCGTCCTTCGCGGACACCTTCTTCCAGACGCATCCCCATGTTCACCATCTCGGTGAAATCAGAGGGAGCGCTGGCCACTATTCTCTCATAATAGAATGACCCAAGAGTCTTCAGAAAGATTTTGGTCATCTCCTTCTCTTCTAATGGTGGAGTGATTTGAGCTGCCAGCTCACGCCATCTCTGGGCGTACTCCTTGAACGACTCTTTGTCCTTTTGTGACATAGACCTGAGTTGATCTCTGTCAGGCGCCATGTCAACGTTGTATTTGTATTGCTTGACGAAAGCTTCGCCAAGGTCTTTGAAAGAGCGGATATTGACACTGTCCAGACTCATGTACCAACGGAGAGCAGCACCAGACAAACTGTCTTGAAAGTAGTGGATCAAGAGTTGATCGTTGTCGGTCTGCGTGGACATCTTTCTGGCATACATAACCAAGTGTGCCAAAGGACAAGTGTTCCCTTTATACTTTTCAAAGTCTGGGACCTTGAACTTGACTGGTATCTTAACACCGGGAACTAGACAAAGTTCGGCTGCTGACTTGCCGAAGAGATCTTTGCCTCTAAGAGTTCTCAATTCCTTTCTCAGCTCAAGGAATTGATCGTTCATAGCGTCCATCTTCTCGTGAACATCTGAGCCTTCAGAAGCTTCAGAGTGATAGATGGTGTCGTCTACCCTAGGCATGGTATGCACGACAGGAGGAACAGGAATAGGGACCGGGCTAGATGCCGGCATTTGAGCAAAGGTAGGAGCTGGCAGATCAGGCATGAAGCCTGGAGGCATCCCCCAAGGAAAACCGGGAGGCATGGCATTGGGCTGCTGGGCACTAACAGGCACCGCTGAAGTAGCTATCTCTGATATAACCGTCCGCTGAACGGGAGTTGCTGGTTGAGGAGCAGGCTGATTCTGGGCAGCAAGAAGTTGCTCCATCAGAGCGCCAAGTCTGGCGACTTCATCCCTCAAACTCTGGTTCTCTTGTTCCAATTGCTCCATAATTCTCGCAGAGTTGACCCTTGTATAATACCGGTGAGTCAGCTTGTCTTCAAAATAAATGAAGAACAGAAGTTAGAACCGGAAGACCAGAAACAAAAGGGGGTACCTGCTTATGCAAGAATGATGCATGAAATGCTTGTGCAAATGCTTTGTTTTCAAGGAACCCTTAGGGTATTCATTTGCAATATTTCGAATATTTAAACATTTTGATTGCTCATGGAAAATATTTTATTCAAAATACTAAGACAAAGAAGTACAGCATTCTTTTAAATATTACAAAGAGAAAAGGTAAATAACATCCTATGGATCCCTATTAGCTCGGGATGCTGGAAGACGAGAAGTGTACAACTTCTTGATCTCTCTCTCATAGGCAGCCTCCATATCAGCTTTCTCCTTTGCAAGTTGATCATACTTCCTTTTCCAGAATTTGGAAGACTGAGGAAGCAGAGAAGTCCAAGTGTCGTTCGGATCGTCGATCACTCGGTGCTCGAGAAATTCAATCATATCATCCTTCTCCTTGAGCTGCTGCAGCAATTCCTCTCTCTCGCGGATCCAGGCACGCGAAAGGTCTTCTTCTCTCAACTCCTCTACACGTTGGGTAGGGAGGGTTGAAGGCCCAGCCACATCCAACAGTGTAGGTCTCGGATGATCATATGGCATCAGGTAGGTAGCAGCCCTCTGTCTGACCCAAGAGGTATAGGGCTCCAAAGCAATGCAGTTCTTTGGACCCAATTCATTCCTACTCTTTATGCGAATATTGCGCCAAGCGCGGACAAATCTGGCTTTCAGGCCTTGGGGATCTTTACCCTCCTGAAAGAATACACCTTCTAACAGAATGTTATGGGGTTTATCCTTTAGGGGGAACCCAAGCTGACGACGTGCAAGCGTAGGGTTGTAGGTAATCCCACCACATGTACCAAGAAGAGGCACATTGGGGAATTCACCACAAGAATTAATGATCTGAACGGTATCATACACGCGATCATACCAGGTGATATCATCATTGGTGAGAGACATGAGTCTCTGAGACCACCGTAGACATCCCTTGTTCTCCTTGAAAGCAACTGTCTGCGGCAAGTGCGAAATAAACCACTTGTACAGCAGGGGTAAACAGCAGACAATGACTCCTCCATTCTTCATATTCCTCAAGTGCATGGAGACATATGCATCACCCAACAAGGTCGGAACCGGATTAAGGACTGAAAAGATCCTAATGGCATTCATGTCGACGAACTTGTCGAAGTTGGGAAACAGCACCAATCCATAGATAAGCAATACGAATAGAGCTTCAAAGGCATCCTCACTCATGGCCTTCCCATAAAAGGTAGCTTGGGCAATGAGGAACTCGGAAGGAAAACCCTGAATTCCGCCTTTGGTAGTCAGATTAGCTCTAATCAGATCTTCATCTATGTGCAACAGACTGGAAATCTCTCGAGCAGATGGAATACTCTCTAAGCCACTGAACGGCACTTGATCCAGAATAGGAATCCCAATAAGGTGAGAGTATTCTTCCAAAGTCGGCAACAACTGGAAGTCCGGAAATAAGAAGCAATGATAGAGCGGATCATAGAATTGAGCAAGCGTGCTCATCAATCCCTCATCCACTTGAGTAGTCAGCAACGGCAGAAGCTTCCCATATCGAGCCTTGAA
Source organism: Lathyrus oleraceus (assembly GCF_024323335.1). NCBI lineage: Eukaryota > Viridiplantae > Streptophyta > Magnoliopsida > Fabales > Fabaceae > Lathyrus > Lathyrus oleraceus. The sequence goes on from NC_066582.1 coordinate 275,965,337, forward strand.
ACCCAAGGGATCTAATACATACGATGTTAGATTCCTTAACTCTTTTACATCGGGTTGCTTGAAGCTGTACTTCTTTGTATGCCTTTTTGGTCTTTCCATGTCCGAAAATTTTGCAGATAACCCTTTAAGTTCCTTGAAAATTTTCTCTTTTGATGACATGAATGCGGATGAATGCGTGAATGCATGAATGCAACAAACACACTCAAGGATCAAGCAAAGCACACCAAACAAAGGTCGTGGGAAAGCTCTATGTATCCCTAATATCAATCATCCATTTTGGTGGATTTAGGTTTTCACCTTATCGACACCCAAGTTCCATTGATATTAACGGTACATGAACCGGTTCAGACATTCTTAATATCAACCAGCCGCTTTGGTGGATCTTAGGTTTTACACCTGATCCGGGATCCATTGATATTAACAATGCTTGAACGACTCAACCACGAATCACGGGTTTGTCGAGAGTCACGAGCATGGGGTCTCGGTTAAGAACCACCCAAAGGGAGTGTACTAGGGTTTAAACCTGCCAGACATGTTCTATCAGAGGTTCCCATAATCATCGTTCCATCTTTCGAATATTATCGGAGGAACGAATACTCGTATTCCAAGAATATTCTCAAGAGAAACTCTTATGAGTGTAGTATCGCGTAACAATCGTATCAGAACTGACATCTGAACGACCTCCGCACTACGGTCCTAAAAATAGGCCAAGATGGGTTTGGTAAACTAAGGTCCTTGGCTTCTGCGGAACATGATTGAAAGAATAATGCCTAACCACAAATAACTTGTGTGACATTATTAGTTCAACATGACCTCCACCAAGTGAATGGACTCGCAAGTCAACTGGCTAAGGACTACTCCACACCAGTCAACAAGACTATGCCATTCTCCTATCCTAGAGAGCACTCGAGTTCGGGTATAGAACTCATCTCACAGATCACCAAAGCAAACAGCAAATGTATATCAAGCAATTCACACATTACAATCAATACAGTGATCCCAAATTGTACAAAAATATGTCAAGTGAACAATAATAATATAGCACAACAAGGGTGAAAAGTAGGCAATACCACCAGGGATTCGGGTGAGATTTCCCCAGCAGAGTCGCCATTTTTCTGTAGCGGTGTATTCGTCGCTATATGATCTATTGATTAAATCATAAGCTAGAGATACATGAAAAATTTCGAGTCGCCACCGCACTTTTATTTATCCAAAGGATTGGCTAAAAAGCGAACAAAAGCCTAAGAAGTTTTACACGTAGAAAACTAATAAAAAGATCAGAGATTCTGGGTAAGGGGTAAATTACGCAATGGGAAGGTGTTAGGCACCCACTACGTCCTAGGTACTCCTAGGGAGCCCTTTTCACACTTGTTGTAAAAGATTGTTATTTGTTATGACATAAAGATTGTGCAAACATGATTGGGATGATGAGAAAAGAATATACAATTTTTATTGGGTTATTGGGTTCGAACGGATGAACCCGTTGCCTACGTACCTTCCATCAAAGGTAAGGATCAGAACGCCGTAGTTCGGCTAAAAGATTTCCAAAAGTGGGTTAGGTTCAATTTTAAACACAAACCCTAGGTCTTACGTTATCCACGGGAGAAAACTCAACCTTATACAAACAACAACGTCCACCATGTGAGAACAGCTTCAACTTGCCAGGGAGGGGTTAACCCTATAATAGGCAAGGAAGGCTTACAATTCAATCACTAAAGACAGAAGGTGAGATTAACATCAACCACTAAGATAAATCAAACCTATAGCTCATGTATGAAAAGATTAATGGACAAAGCCAAAACAAGTGAATGAGTGAAGTTACTGATTATGATTATGAAAATGGAGTCAAAGTATGATTAAGATCAATTCAAATAAGTATTATGAAATGAAGTTTGAAAAAAGGTCAAGGACTTGAGTCCAGGTTTTTAGTTAGAAAAAACATGAAGATGTTTGCACAACACTTATGTCAAGTTTAAAAGTGAAGTGTGAAAAAGTCTAGGACATAATGAATGATGAATGGATGAGGATGGAAAGTAAAACTTCTTAGAAGGTTCACTTCTTGAAATCATATAGCAGATGATTCAAGTGTGTCCTTTGGAATGGCAATGGATAATAACAAACAAAGAGAAAGACGGATACCGGATGCCAATCAATGGCCTTATACCAGTCTCCTAAAACAAAAATTGGATATCAGATGCCACTCAATGGTCTTACACTAATCTCCTCAAAAGAAAACAAAAATGAAACATGGAAGTCAACTGCCAATCTATCTGGACTTAGGTTAACCTCACAGTATGCTCCTAGGAAATCCAATGCCACATCACTGGGACTTATAATGGATCCTCACATACAAGAACAAAAGCAACAATATGATCACAGGAATGCAAATGCCAACTTACAGGGACTTATAATTGCAACCTCTCACACAAACAGATGAACAAACTATGATCACAGGAAAGCAGATGCCAACTTACAGGGACTTATAACTGCAACCTCACATACAAATCAAACAGATCACATTATGATCACAGGACAACAGATGCCAACTTACAGGGACTTATAACTGTATCCTCACATACACACAGATAAACAGAAGATATAAGTGACAACTGAGGTCTTACACTCTATCCTTCCATATCACAGGAGCAAATGCCAAAGCAATGGACTTACAATTGTCCTCAATGGGCAAACAACAATGATAGCATCACAAAAAGTAAATGAGATGAACATGCACTAATGGCAATTGATGATGATGATAAATGCATAGCATATAGGCAAGCAAGTGCATATGAAGCAATCAATCAAGCAATGAGTAGCAAACAACACACTCTATAGCCAAACAATGGGGGCTCACACCAGAGGGTTTGACTTTAAAAGTCCACTGTAATGGGTAAAGGTCGCTCTTAACCTGGCCATTGAAGGGCTCAGGTGAAGCAGATGAAAAGGAGATGAGGGGTGTGCCTCATTGCTTCTATCTCAAATCAGAGAGAGCATAAAAGAAAGTGTGGGAGTTCAGAAAGTAGGAACTCTCTCCACATTATTGACTCGATTAGATCTTGGGTATTTATCTCATTGCTTCAACCATGTAATGGGAGCAAAGAGAGGACACACTGAATAGTGGGGGATAGATTGCTTATCCCTACCTTCCACCAATTGCCTTACTTGAAGGACTTTTCCTGCTTAGGACAAATTTAAACAAACACATGCATTGCCTCTTAAGGAGGACTTCAGACAGTTTGCCCGGTCAAATAACAGACCGGGTCTCCAGACTACATGAAGAAGAAGTATTTATACCTTAAAGCAAGTGCTAAAAAGCAAAGCAAGCAATCAAGTTCAAAGAACTTAGGCAACTAAAGTACCTGAAAAAGTCAAACTTATTAGTAAACAAGTCAACAGTCAAAATCAAAGGCAAATAACCCAAAAGTCAACCACAGAGGGACCAATTGTGCAAGGCACAAAGACTCAAGCATATGAGTCACCTACAAAACAAGTGTTAGCACATGATAAACAAACCAACTCAATCAAAATTGAAAGGTCTTTGGGGCATTGGTGCTCAACCTGAAACAGATGAACTCAACATAAGCTTAGAAGACCACTAGGACTAGCCTAGGGTCAAAGATGAAAGAAAAAGTCAAGGCAGCAAGAAAAAGTCAACCCAAACCAAGTCTAAACATTCAAGAATCATTCTCAATTGGATTCATAATTATATCATGCATCATGGTCATTTCATATACAAAAGGATGCAAAGCATGGCAAGAAAAGCATACAAAAGTCAACAGCAAAGACTTCATTCAAAAGTCAACTCAAACATTTTCAAAAATCATGAAATAAATCACACTCAATCCTAACATCTAACATGGTATACATGTAAAATTTCATTGCATTTGGATGAGAGGAAGGCAGTCAAGTAAAATCATGAAGTCAAATCAAATTCAAGCCAGCATGGTGAAAGTCAACAAGCATAGGTCAACTTCAAAAAATCATATCAATTTGAAAACAGAAGAGAAATGAATGAGATTAACACCAATGCAAAGCTTGAGATGTCTAGTTATCACATATGAAATTTCATGGTCATGTGATATGGTATGAGGATTTCACAAAAGATTTGGCAAGGCATAGCACAAAAAGTCAACAAAGGACCAAGTATGGAAGAAAATTCACAATCAAATGGAAAACAGCATGATTAAATCCAAGAAAATTCATACATCAATTAGACATGCAAGGGATCATTCATGCAAAATTTGGAGTCATTTGGATGTGGGGAAGTGTGTGAACAAAAATTGGGAAAATACATGATCATGGTATAGCACCAAATGTAACACATAACTTCAGAAAATCATAACTCTCAATCCACAAATGATAAATGCACAAACTTTATATGGAAATGAAGGTCAAGGTGTCTAGTTTCACCACACAAAAAATTCAGGCTCATTGGATATAACATGAGTATTTCACAATTGAAATGGCAAAGGGTGTCATTTATGCATACATGTTGGAAAATCAATTATCATTTAAAATCCAGAACATGAAAAATTAATTAAAATTCACCATAAAATACTAGACACGTTCATGAGTTTAATGCAAAAAATCTCACAATTTTTGGAGTTAAAATGAATTTAAAATGAATTGTGGAAGTTGATGAATAATTGAATGAAGTATGAACAAGATGACATGGCAAATGGTCAAACAATGAGTCAACGGATGGCATTAGTGTAAATAGTGAAGTCACTAATTAAAACTACAGCGTTTTGGCAAACAGAATAAAATGTTGTGATTGGTTGGCTGGCAATAAAACAGTACACACGCAGGAAATTCTATCAAAACAACCAATTGTGTTTCAAGGTCAAAACCCTTAGGGTTTATGCAGCATGGCTCATGGTATTGATCCAAAACAAAACAAACAACAGCAATGGCTCATCATTCAGTCTTAATCAATCAACCAGAACAACAACAAGCGAACAGCAACATGTATCATAACCATTATGCAACAATCAAACACCCACGGCCAAATACAGCTAGCACAAAAACCTGTAGATTTTATGAGCAATTTCGAAGTTTTTCATCAGCAGGGCATATGCAGCAGTGGTATTCATCATCATCATCAAGCATCATCAACAAATAATCATGGCATGTTAAGCAACGATCATGGACAAACAACATCAAGCAGACAGCATGGCTTGGCAAACAGCATCATCATCGAACCAAACAAAACAGCAGCAACGTAGCATAGCATAACAGCATTCATCATTGTAGCTAGACAACATCAGGCGACATAATCCGACCAAGCATACAACAGCAGGGTTTCAGCATTCAAAGTTCATCATCATCAAACTATCAAAACAACAACAGCACTAATCGAACAGGGCCATGACATACCAACCTCGTGCATTATCAACCAACACAACATAAGCATGTTCATGATATTTTTCTTGGCAGCTTAAGGCAGTAAAACAGCAGGATATATGAAATGTTTCATGCAACATAAGTAACAACAATAGCCAATGCTCATGCAACATAAAAGCATGATTTTTGGAAGGGAACAGCCGGGTTTCAACAACAGCAGCACAAAAATTCGACCAGCCTAGCATTTCATCATGTAGGCATCAAGTAAACAGCATGGTAAAACACAGTTCTTCATGACATAACAACCAAACAACATGAGTATGAAGATTTCATGGGCAAGGCTAGGTTCATGTGACAGCAGCAACAACATTCCTCATCATCATCATTCAACCAAACAAAACAAACCACAGCAAGGTATCATCAACATCAGTTTCATGTTTATGGTTCATCAACATTAAACACGTTTCAAACACAAAACACACAATGTCATGGCCTTAATGAACGACAAGCAACATCAACCGATAACCAAGTAAACATTACTCATGTGAAAATCTGGACAAAGGAGTTTTGCAAAACAGCAGTATGATATCATCATCATATTCATGGTTTATTAACAGCATGCCAAACGTACATCAAATAAACCAGTTTTTATCATACAATCACAACAGCAGGGCACATTCAACAACAGCAAACAGCAATACACAAGCATGATCATGGAAAAATCTGGTGCAGGGTAGGTTTCACACAGCAAGGCATTTTATGTAATCCACAAACATGGTTTCAACCAAGCATCAAACAAAACATGATTCAACTAAACCACACAACAGTACAGCACAATCAAATGAGGGTTTTTAAGACAAATGTTCAAAGAGTTTCAAAACTGCAGCAAGGTTTTAGCATGGCAGCAGCAACGAGTTCATGCAAATATAAACAATAGCAGGTAAGCAGCATCAACCAACATTAGAACAAATATGCTCATGGGAGATCCTGGACAGCTTAAGGTTTCCAAATAGCAGCATATGCATTGTTTTATTATCAACATTAAAACGCATTCAAGCACCAAAAGACAAACAGCATGAAAAATGATTGTGATATTCACACTGCAAACAGACAAAAGTAAGACCAAGCAAGTCTCTGGGTTCAACAGCATGGCAGCTCATGTATTCATTATCAATTCGCAACATGGTTGATAGCATAACAACATGACCACTCAAGCATGAGGGATCTGGACAGGGTTTAAACAGCAGGGCAATTGCTCATGTTCAACCACAGCAAACAAACATGGTTCAACCAAACCACACAACCAACATTATACTGATACAGGCCATGTCAATAAACAAACATAAACATGAAAATCTGGGCAGGGCAAGGTTCAAGCACGACAGCATACATCAATGTGTAACTTGAAATTTCAAAATGTGCAGAAATCCAAATCAAGTAAGCCCATAGCATCAGCACATATCAAACAACAAGAATGTGGTATCATATTTCATTAACTCATCATGTCCAAGCCAACTCGAAGAAAAATGCATTTACACATGAAAATGAAAGTTCAGACTTAACACGATATAGTCAACCATTTCAAGCAAACTATCATCCATTAGAATCAGCATCAAGTGAACTATCTAAAGCATATCATGGCATGGTAAAAGGAGGAGGTCGATTCACTTACCTATTTTGGAAGAACTCGATGGAACAGTGATTATTTGATGGTATTTGTTCAAACAGTCGGAGATTCCAGCTCTAGATGATGGATGATGAAGGTGCTTCAGCTCAAACTTGCTTGGAAATGAGTAACTTGCGAACTGCCATTGAAATGACTTGAGGAAAACAGAGCTTGATAATGTGGTTTCAGCTGGGAAATGAAGTCCAAAAATGCTCCCAAATCGTGTCCAAGTGAAGGAACAATGAAGATTGTTCAAAGGTTTTTAGTGTTGGTGCAGAAAAAATTCAAAAATGCAAAAATGCAAAATGTGAAGGTGATGTGTATTTGGTCTGTGGCTGCAGCTTCTAGGGTTCCCAAATGTCAGAAAAATGCACTTTATATTGTCTGTTTTAAATTGGTTTAAGAAATGGTAAGTTGGTTTATGCTTAATGATGCATTTTGCATTTTTGCTAATTGTGGAACAAGTGGAAAATGGGGTGTGTTTGGCTGCTCAGATGGGCTCTAAACAGGCTGTCAAGGACCACCCAAATGCTGTTTTTGGTTGTACAGAAAATGCTGTACTGGTTTTACTTATGTGAAGCTTCTTGCCAATTTTGTCAATTTTGCATTTTTGTCCAAAATTGTGGTATGGTGATGGAATGTGCATGAATTAGGACTTGAGGCAAGTTTCAAATGTGATTTTAAACCTTTCCCAATTGGCCAAAGTGAGAAAAAGTGTATGATTCAAAAAGTCAAAGTTTGGTCAAACTTTGAATTTAAATGAAAAGGTCCGAAAATGCCATTTTGAATGGTAAGGTTTTAGGTCATGAAATTTATATTTTTGGAAAGAGGATGAAAAATGTGATTTGTAGGAAAAAACCCCACCAAATTTGGCCTTATGGTTTGAGAGATATGGCTTATTGAAGTTCAAAAATTGGTGAAAATGATTTGATCATATCTTGACAACCACACATGGGATTTGAGAGTTCTTGGACTTTTTGAAAATGGGAAGACAAGATCTTCAACTTTCATGTTGGGCAAAAATTCATTTGGAGCTTGTATCATGATGTAAGTTTAAGATCAAGAAGTTTCCATTTTTGGCAGTTGAAATTACAGGTCCACTTTCTATTTCTGGAAAATTTCTGATTGGCTTGATTTTCTTCCAAGATGAGGTTGAACATGATATATGAGGCTTAGATGAGCATGAATGAGCTCCTTCAGATCAATTCTATCCATCAAATTCTTGATTAAATCAACAGTTGACCAAGTTTGACTTTTCTAGGGTTTTGGATGATTGATGCACTTCTGATGAATTCCAAACCCTAATTCCTTGAGAACTTGACTTCAAATGATGTCCCAAGATGTATGAACCTTTGATTAATGATCATGATGCCCAAATTCTGCAAGAATGGCCACCATCCATTGCTTTGACTGATCAATGACTGACTTTGACCTAATTGCTGATGACTGCTTCAACTGCAAGCAACAAGGTTAGACTGACAATATTTTTGTACTTTTTGGTTAATAAACATGTGGAAGGCAAAGATATACAAATGCAAAGTATGCTTGGTGATCAAGAAACAAACCCACAAGGCAATCTATCCACTAAGAGGAAAGCAAAGGCATGCATTGATCCTTGAGGTTATGATATGAATGATATGGGCCATGAGGGATCTTAGGGCCCAAAATTGGGGTCTTACACTACCATCATAACTAACAAGAACACACGATTTCCATGGTAATCAGTACACAAATTTCACATAATACCACAGATAATTCATACAACTACATAACTCAACTCATATTCATCAACATTCACCAAAAGAGAAATATTAGGGAAAAACCTAACGGGATTAAGGATTTTCCTCTACCCAATCATGCATTTAACACCATATTTGGAGTAATCCCCCCCCCCCCCCCCCCCTCCCCCCTTACATTTAATTTTCTAGCAAAAACACCTTTAAGCGCTAACAATGGAGGTTCTCCTAGCCTCTTTTGCATTCCAAATTCTGTTTTTACATACTAATCTCAAAAAACTCTCTACTAACTCCATCTTATTAAAAACCTAATTCTCCTTAATTAGTGATTCTCACCTTGCCCCCGCTTATTCCACTATTTACTAAAATATCCTTTTTAACTCTAATTTTATTTTAATAATAATTCTCTTTATTCTCTGATAATTATGTTATTTAATTAAATAACTAGATCTATTCTCTACCAACCTAAACCATCATATATGAATATAACCATCTAAACACCATCCTAATGCATATAGAATTGATTTAAACAAGTAATTATACATAAATTCAAACAAATAAATAAATTAGAAAAATAAGGTGTTACAAGCTACCTGGAATTGTGAGTCATATGTTTTGGTATCCATTCATTCTCCTAAGATGACCATCAACACAATGTATCCCCATGGGCGGGTTATCGTACCACTAAAAGCTTTTAGGTCAGGCCTTTCATAAGGATACAACTTCTCTTTATTCAACTCCATCTTCTCAAAAAGATATGAATACATGATGTCACAGAATTTGTCATCATCAATAAGTACCTAGGAGACATCGAAGATAGCGATTATGGCCATTATCACCAAAGGGAAAATCTCATTTGAGATTCCCCCTATTTTTTCTTTATCCGTGTTCACTTTTTTTGGTTATCATGCTTCCGTCTTTGTTGCTAACAGTAATTAACTAGGCAATTTTCCTCTTTGCTGCCCCTTTGGAAAGATTTTTGGGCTTTGGGGCCCCACCGGTGATGTAAGGGATGTATTAGCGCTTCCCCCTTATGTCATACTTCTTCTTTGTTACTGGTATCTTTTCTCTTACCCAACAACAACTTCAATATACTTCTTGGGAGATAGTTCCATTAGCAGGTATCAATTATTCTTTGGTGAATCTTTTCGGTTTCTTTTGTCATCCCTAGTGTACTCAACCAACCTTCCTTTTTTAATCAACCCTTAAATTGTGTCCTTCAGCTAGATACAATTTTTCGTGTTATGGCCGAGATTTTTGTGAAAATAACAATACTTGGATTTATCTTTCTAAGACTCTCTAACTAGATACAAGTTCCTAATCTAGCTTGTTTGAACTCCTTGTTCACGTAATTTTTCCAAATTTTCTCCTGTTAAGATTTTAGGAGAGTATAAGCATCAAATAAGGAGCATGTTCCGTGTTCACATTCTTCTTTAGGCTGGACAACATCTTCCTCTAATGGTTGTTTGTATCGGATGTTCCCAGGTTCACGGCTATTCCCCATGGCCAAGATTTTTTCTTCATAGTTAATGTAAGGATGCACCCTACTCACCAATTCTTTTAGGTTATAAACCTCTTTGTTCCCTATTCAAAAAAATAGCATTTCAAACTTTCTTTTGACCCCCCCCCCCCATATAGCCACCACCATTTTGGTAAAGCGGTCAATATACCCATGTAAAGTTTTTTTTCTTACCTTGGGTGATCCCACTGAGCACAAACATGGTTATGAGTTTATTTTTAAGGTGATGAATTTGGGTGGGGGGGGGGGGGGGGGGGGGGTAAAGCTTCGCATAAATCATTCCAAGAATATATGCTCCCATCAGGAAGGGACTTGAACCAATCCATCGTTCATATAGACAAAGTTAATGAGAAAAGGTGGAATTTTAAAGCCCCATGGGTGTGGTAGTGGTCTAGAAGGTCATCTATGTGCTTGACATGATCGTCTAGATCCTTGGTCCCATCGTAAATTTAAATATTGGAATCCTATTATCAAAGATGTGATCAAATATGGGGTTTTTCTTTCTCTATGAAACTAGAACGTCTTCTTGGTATTTTTCTATCCTTCGTGGGAAGCGGACTTCTAAAGGAGTATGATTATTGCTTCCCTACTTGGGGTTAGAGGAAGGAGTCATGTGTATATGGTTTTTGTTGGTAGATTTGTAACTTATGGATCTCTTCTTGGTGTGTTTATGCCCGAATTGACATTGGCTCAGGGATATAGGCTTGGTTTATTTGTGATGTTACTTCTTCCATAATATTATTCCTCGGATTATCATTTTGCAGACTCTCTTTAATTTAGAAAATTCTCCAATAAGGCTTGATAACTATGTTATTGTGCCATATTGTAAACATTGCTCAGTAGATCATTGGCTCTTTGCATTGTGAGGTTAGGCTATAATAGTTGAAAACTAGGAAGGATCTCTTGCTTGGGTATCACATGCAGTGATATATCTCTGAGTGAAAGTTTTCCCTGGTGGAATTGTTGCACAGATCCAAGGAACAAAAGAGGCTAGAATAATTTTTGATCCACTCTAGGTCGAACGTGATCTTGGAAAAAAGGAACGAACAAATATCTTATCAATACTTGATCATAACCTGTAACCATTGTGGTTGCTACATACTCATACTTGTCTTTTTTTATAACAATTATCCCTCATTTCTTGTGTACTACTTGAACAAGAGTAACCCATATGATGTGTGAAATGGGGTAAATTACTCATTGCATTGTGATTTTTATTGGCACACCCGATTCAATATTTTATAATTAAATACCGCAATAGGAAACCAACAAAACCCGAAATTAATGTTTTATAAAATAGTGTCTTAAAAAATTTTATTTATCATGTTTTATTACCTTTTGATCATCATAAGTTAATGGATTACAAAGTGTTAAATAAACGACTAAATTTTGGGCTAAATGAAAAAAAACAAGATTTGAAGGCCAGGCTAAAGCCAGAATCGCTAGGTAAATTATGTCTCGACCAACAAATCCAAAACACGAGGAAATGATATGCATAATTAGAATTAATTTTTTGAGTGAATGGATCCTCAACCAGCATTATCAAAACAAAAAGTTAGGGTTGAAAAATAGGGAAACGTTTTTGGGTGAATCATAAATCTTCCAACAAACTAGTGGTTGTTAAAATATTATTTAGGCGTAAAGAAATGTAAAAATATATATAAATTCACTAGGCAAGCCAAAAAATTTAAAAAAACTGAGGATAAATTTGGAACTCTATAAATAGAGACCTAGACACTCACTTGAGTGTTTATTACGCCAAAGGCTTGTCAAAGTGGAGAAGTTGAGGAGTGAGAGATCTTCCGAACATGGTTATACTTTTACACTTTTTATATTGTAAAAACTTGTATCACAGCAAGATTTTGATCAAGATATCGGGACATGTTGATCAGACATCTTTGCATGTTTTGTTTTACTTCTTGGAAAACTTATTTTATTATGAGATATATGAAGATTCTCTGAATATTTAACTATCATATTTGACTGTCCAAGAAGGTTTATTTTAGGAACTCTTGTTTCGTTTCCAGTTGTGCACTTGTTTCATAAAAAGGGATGTTGAGACATTTTAAGGAAACATTATATCATATTTGATTTGATTATGAAGAAGATTATGCATACTGGATGTCGAAACATTTATGGAGACATCAGATTTGATTCTGCAGAACAGATGTCAAAACATTTATGGAGACATCAGACTTGATTCTACATAACAGATATCAAAACATTTAAGGAAACATTTGATTGTGCAGACTGGATTTCGAAACATTTATCGAGACATCATATTTGATTATGCAGAAGATTGTGCAGACTGGATATCAAAACATTTATAGAGACATCAGATTTCATTTTGCAGAACAAATGTCGAAACATTTAAGAAAACATCAGATGTGATTCTGCAGAATGGTTGTCGAAACATTTAAGGCGACATCAAATTTGATTTGTTCAAATATTATGCAGAATAGATGTCAAAACATTTAAGGAGACATCAAATTTGATTTGATTAAATATTATGCAGAACAAATGTCAAAACATTTAATGAGACATCATATTTGATTTTATAAGATTTGATTTGATTTGGTTTGTTTTGATCTTCTGCTTTTTTAGCCTGAAGCCCATTCTAACGAAAGGCTATTTAAAGAGGACGTTACTAAACCTAATTGGAAGAAGAAGTAGTGCTGGAAATTGTCTTTGTTAGGGTTTAGTTGTCATTATTATTTGTGAGCCATTCTTGTATCTCTTTTATACTTGAATTGGAATGAGTTTATTGAGTTGTAATTGTGAATCACTCATGAGGTTTTAAGCAAAAGTGCATTATGTTTCATTGGAAGTGTGTTTTTTGTTCTTTGATTGTTTTTCAGTTGTTATTACTGTTGTCTAATTGAAAGGAAGTGAGAAGGATCTCATATCTAGGAGAGTCTTAGATAGAAATTCCACGAGTATTGATTAGGTTAGAAGTTTGTAAAACTAGAGGTTGTTTAGAACTTCAAACTAATACTGTTATAGTGGATTTCCTTCCTGGCCTAAATGCCCCCAGATGTAGGTGATGTTGCACCGAACTGGGTTAACAATTGAGCTGTGTTATCTTCTTCCTGCTTTTTACACTGTTATTGTTTCTGGTGTGACATGTCTTGAACCTAATATCGTGACATCGTACACAACATTTGTTATCTGCATAATTGTTTCTAGCATGACATGTCCTGATCCTAGTGTCGTGACATCGTATATAACATATGTTATATATTTACTATTATTGTTGTGTGAAGTCCTCATATTAGTGTTGTGACATCGCATACAACATATGATATCTGAATACTAGAATTTCAATTGGTATCAGAGCAGGCATCCCGCTCTATTTCAGGGTAAGATTCGGGGAAAATACTTTGTGATACTTTGTGGTACCATGGAAGGCACGTATGGTGGCATTCCTAAAATCTATGGATAGCAAGACTTAGAAAGTTGTCATCAAGGGTTGGGAACATCCTATTGTGAAGGACAAAGATGGGAAGGCTACTACTGACTTGAAGCCTGAAGAGGAATGGTCTAAGGAAGAAGATGAACTGGCTCTTGAAAACTCCAAAGATTTGAATGCTCCATTCAATGGAGTTGAAAAAACATATTCAGGTTAATAAACACATGTACTGTGACCAAAGATGCATGTGAAATTCTCAGAACCACCCATGAAGGCACACCTAAGGTGAAGATGTCTAGACTTTAGCTTCTCACTATCGGATTTGAGAATCTAAAGATGAAAGATGATGAAAGTATTCATGATTTTCACATGAATGTTCTTGAAATTGAAAATTCATCTAGTGCCTTGGGAGAGAAGATGTCAGAAGAAAAGTTGGTTAGAAAAATTCTTAGGTCCCTACCTAAGAAATTTGACATGAAGGTCAGAGCCATTGAAGAAGCCTAAGACATCAATAACATGAGAGTAGATGAACTTGTTGGGTCACTCAAAACTTTTGAATTGGGTATTAGTAACAGATCTAAAAATAAGAACAAGGGCATAGCTTTTGTGTCCAACACTGAAGATGAAAGAGGACCAATGTGACTTGGATACTGATGAGGGAATGTATAATGCTATTGTATTGCTTAAGAGACAATTCAACAAGGTGTTGAAGGGAATGGACAGGAAGTCAAGACCAAATGTAAAGAACATCTCATCTGACATTAGCAAGAATAGTGATTCCCAAAGAAAAGCAAGAATAGAAGAAAAGCCTAATCAAGTAAAATGTATTCAATGTCATGAATGTGAGGGTTTTTGTCACATTAGATCAGAATGTCCCACGCATCTCAAGAAACAAAAGAAGGGATTGTCTATTTCTTCGTCTAATGATTCTGAAGGTGAAACTAATGATGAAACTGCTAAGCATGTTACAACTTTCACTGGTAGATATGAATTTGATGAAGATTCTTGTGATTAGAATGTCTCTTATGAAGAATTGGTTGCTTCCTACAAAGATCTTTATGTCAGAAGTGAAGAGGTGTGTAAGACAGGAGAAGAGCATAAGAGAATCATAACTTAACTACAAGATGAAAAGGAGAAACTTCTATCTACTGTAACTGATCTTGAAAATGAGGTAACCTTATTGTCTTTTAAACTTGAAAACATGACCAAATCCATAAGAATGTTGAATAATGGGTCCGATATGCTAGATGAAATTCTTCAAGTCGGAAAAGAGGCTGGAAACTTAAAAGGTATAGGTTTTAATTGCCAATATCAAAATAAACAAGGAAAAACCCATGTGACAAAATTTATTCCTCCAGAAAGGAAGTATGAGCCCATGATGTCTGACCAAATGTTACAACATCTTGCCAGACATCAAGAAACTCAAACTAAAGTCAATTTTTTGCCTTGGAAATATCATTATTATGGTAAATATGGACATATAAAGTCTTTATGTTACAGACTTCATGGTTATCCAAAACATCCAACACATCCTAGGGCTAATCATGTAATGATTAAAACTAGAAAGGAGTGGAAACCTAAGGTTATTCCACATGAAACTACTCGTTCTTCCACATGCCTAATGTCCAAAGAAGATGAAGTCAAGTTGTGGCACCAGAAGCTTGGACATATAAATATCAAAGGGATATCTCTTGGTTACTTTACAAACAGTAGAGCTTACAAAGTATTTAACTCCAGAACCAAGGGTGTGATATAATCCATTAATGTTGTGGTTGATGATTCAATTATTGTAAAGGGGATGATGTCGATAAAGATGTTGGAACGTCATCTCAGCTGACTGATGCTTCAGAAAATATGGAAAACATAGAGTCAAACATTGAGCCAGTAAGGAATGAATCAGATGCTTCTACTGACATTTGAGTTGTTTTCTTTTTCTGTTTCATTTTGCATTTTTTATGTGGGCCTTTTCCCTGAGTATTGCACCTCTGTGTGCCATGGTCTGTACCTCTAACTCTCATGTTCTGCTACTGATTTGCTCTATTGTTTTGTTTCCATTAATGAATGTTTGCTTGGTTTGTCATATTCTAGCTAAAAGGGGGAGTAGATAGTGAAGAGTTGTGCTAGTTATGCTCTTGATTTATTTTATTCTCTATGTGAAGGTTGTTTCTTTGAGGGGGAGTATGTTTCCTATGTGACAGGGGGAGTTATTTTTGTGTTATTGATCATGACATTTCGGGGGAGTTTGATTTGTTTGTACCAAGGATGTTGTGTACTTGTTGTGATGTTAAACAAAATGTCGTGACATTTTATTTTAGATAATTATGTTTGTGCTTGGATGTTGTGTACTTTCTCTGATGTCAAACAGAATATCCTGACATTTTGTTTCAGGGGATTTTGTTTGTGCTTAGGCGATCGTGTGCTCGTTGTGATGTCAGACATAATTTCTTGACATTTTGTTTCTAAAGGAGGCTTGGAGTGTGAGCGTGTATTTCTCTCTATGTCTTTTCTGTGAGGTTGGGTTTCCACTACTTATTTCTGTTGTGTGTGCCTCTGATATGTCTTGGTGTTATACCAAGTGTTTGGTTTTTGTGCTTGTGATTATTGCTGTTGTTTTATCTTTTCTCCAGCTATATGATGCAAAGGTTGGTTTAGCCAAAATTTTCCAAAGGGGGGGGGGGGGGGGGGGGGGGGGGGTTGTTAGTTCTGTGTTTTTATGATTGGTAGCAATTTTGTTAAAACATGTATCACAATAAAATGTTGAGCAAGATGTCGCGACATGTTGATCAGACATGTTTGCATGTTTTGTTTTACTTCTTGGAAGACTTAATTTATTATGAGATATCTGAAGATTCTCTGAATATTTAGCTAACATATTTGACTGTCCAAGAAGGTTTATTTTAGGAACTTTTGTTTTGTTTCCAGCTATGCATTTGTTTCATAAAAAGGAATGTTGAGACATTTTAAGGAAACATTAGATAATATTTGATTTGATTCTGAAGAAGATTGTGCAGACTGGATGTCAAAATATTTATGGACACATCATATTTGATTCTGCATAACAAATGTTAAAACATTTATGGAGACATCAGATTTGATTTTGCATAACAGGTGTTGAAACATTTGATTGTGCGGACTGGATGTCGAAACATTTATCGAGACATCATATTTGATTCTGCAGAAGATTCTGCAGACTGGATGTCAAAACATTTATGGAGACATCAGATTTGATTCTATAGAATAGATATCGAAAACATTTAAGGAAACATCATATGTGATTCTGCAGAATGGATGTCAAAACATTTAAGGCGACATCAAATTTGATTTAATCAAATATTATGCTGAATAGATGTCAAAACATGTCTCCATAAATGTTTTGACATGGACATGTGATTCCAAATACAAGATGGGGGTGAATTAAAGAGATTTAAAAAATATTGATTAAAATAAAAATCATTTAAAAAGATCAAAGTTTTAAAACATTTAAAAACAAACGAGTAAATATGCAGCGGATAAAAGGAAATAGATGGAAAACCAAAGGAAATAAAATAAAGTAAAAGAGATAGGGGAGAGAGAGAGAAACAAAACCATAGATTTATAAATATTTAGTCTAATAATTTGACTTACTCTTCCCAATAATTATTCCTGAGAGTATCCACCAACTTGAGAGCTTTTAATAGGATATGCCCACGAACCTCCTTTTACAAGGATAAGAAGTTTAAAGGCTAACTTTCAATCAAACAACGAATAGAGTTTAGAGTGTCTATCCTCTAAACCAAACAATGATTTTCCACTAGATGATCTCAAGTCAAGATGGATTTTTATACTGGCTATCCTCTGAATCGAGATAGACTTTTATATTGGTTATCCTCTAAACAGTACATGGGTTTCAGACGGCCTTACTGATGACAGTTTGTCATTACTTGATTTTTATGAGTATTTATGATGAATTTGATGAAATTTTAAGTTAAAGATGATCTAAATATGAATAAGTATGAAGAAAACGAAGAAGTCAAAGAAACAGAGGAAAGCCAAGAAATCGGGAAGAAATCGTGAAGAAACAAGCATTTTTCAGCATAATTTACATCTTGACGTTTGTTCAGTAAATTGATCATATTTGGAGAACCGTAACTCATTTTGAGACGAGATTTTTTGTAAAATGAAGCTAAAAGGTATATATACATTCCATAATAATTAAGCATGTGACATGCAGTATCATGTGTGCGATGCATAGTTTACGAAATTGTGTGCGCGATGGAATAAGCACGTGTGTGATGGTATCTTTTTTGGGCCTTTTCTGACGCGTTTCTGACTTCTTTTTAAAGAGAAGTTTGATACTTTTTCAAGGGTTCTGAATTTTACATGTGAAGGAAGGGTTCGCAACATCATAAGTGATATTTGGAGAGCATTTGAAGCCACTGAATGTCAATCCTTCAAGGAATTTCTTATGCAGCATTCTTATTTGATTTTGGTATTGTAATTTGCACTATGAGTAGCTAATTCTCTTTAGGTTAGGTTGTGTTTCATGAATCTATTTTAATATTGTTGGAACATATGTTTGATTTGATATTGCAAGAATAATTTGATATATATAATTATATTCAATTGCACCTTGTTCTTACTACTTTTTATGTGAGATACTCTTTTAATCTAATTTTGGGCACATAGGGAATACTGACTATTAGTCTATGTGTTGGACCTTGAAAAATTGTTGTGCTTACGTTGGTGGACTAGGGATAGGAAACTTCGAGTAGTGGCTTAGGAGTTAACGTTCTATTGCATTTCCTAATCTTGCTTACACTGGTGGACTAGGAGTAGAAAACTCCAAGTATAGATTAGTGAGCTATACACCAAGAGGTTGGGTATAATAGTTTTGTTAATTTATCGTGGGATTATAGTGATGATACTATTCATGTAATGCATCGAACATCAACCATAGAGAAATATGGGATTCTATACACAGCCTTACTGCTTTCATATTATTGTCAGAACACATTATTTTCTTTTCGCATTTAAAACCTAACCCCTCCCCCCTTTAGTATTTTCTACGCATTGAATAATATTGTATTATTAAATAGTAGTCTTGGTGGATTCGATCTTTTTTATTAATGTGACATTATCGGGAGAAGTCATCACTCACCTTCAAACCACACTAAAGTTTTGCATAGGCTAATCTTGAACCAGCTGAGCTTTTAAACCAGACTGAACTCAGGAACCAAGGTGAGATTCTATACACTATAACTTCGAACGAATAGAGCTTTAAAATCGCGATGAGCTCACGATAATTGTGAAGATTTTGTTGGTTGATCTTCATGATCCAAAAGAGAGTTTTTCTTCTAAGCAAAACTCACGAACCAAAAGTGACCTTTTATTCTAGACGAAACTCACAAACCAAATGAAGACTTCGTAAGACAATCCACAAAGCAAACAAGAGTTTTTATTTGTTTAGCTCGAAACCAAACAAAATTCTTATAGAAGAATATTTTACTCGAGATAATACACTCTTGGTAAATTACAATTAATCCCTCGCTTAGAACAATGATCTTCACTTAGACACAAGAATACTCTCGAAGCACTATGGCAAAATATACGTGAGTAAAATGAGAGATTTACAACAAATGAAGAGAGTGGGAAAGTAGAATCAGGACACGTTTTATGGATGAAATGAGATGATAGGGAAGCTCACTATTTATAGGCCAGATTATTGTTTAAGTTTTGAAACAATCTATGGGAAAAATGAATGCCATAATTGATTAGGCCAATGGATCATTGAACCTTAATAATTGATTGTTCAAGCCATAAATGAATTTTTTTGATATTTAGTTGTTACCAATCATTAAGTGACTATATCAATCAATTTTAGACTTAACCAACTGAAAATAATTAGATGATTAGGGATAATTGGTTATTCTATTGTAAACAACTTTCCAATTGATCAAACAATTTCCTAATCAAATAGTTAGGCCTTAAACATTTTCAAGCGGTTTTCCCAAATAAAAAGAGAGTTCACAAAGATATTTAGTGTGTGTGTAATTTTTCCATAGTATTTCTAGAAGTACCCATGTGCCTTTAATACACATTGGTCACTCAGAAGAACACGACCAGGAAAACTTTCACAGTTCCTCTCTTTCATAACTCTGAAGCTTCAAATCATGGCATCATTATCTTTGACTTTAGCATGATACAATAATTTAAATCTTTTTGATTTATAAGATATGATATATCTTCAAGTTGATTACCATCATTAGGGAGTTGAGAAGACCAACCACTGGTGATCCTTGAAATCAAAATCTTCACTTGAATATCATTTGACAACCATAGTGATGACTTTAATGCGATGACTTGAACTTCAAGAACATATTCCAAAGGATAGCTTGATGAGAACATCTAGAGCATATTTGACCGCTTGAGTTATCTGCAATAGATAAGGACTTCACCATATATCGTTTGATATCAGGTGTTGTCATCATCAAAAACATATAATTATTTAATTGATTGCATCTTTGTTATCAACAAACTCCGCCTTATTATTGTAAGAATAAGATTTGGTTATGCATCTAGCCTTTACTTTTGATGATAACAATGTATTATTTCTTAGAGAAAACTTTTGTACCTTAATGGTTTTTTCTAGTGTATAGATTTTTCTAAACAGGTTATGACTCTGAAGAATTGACGTGTGACGTCATCAAATTCTATACTCAACACACTCTGACTTTAAAGAGATACAAAATGTTTTACAAGATGTTGTCAAGTTTTAGAATGCTCTTAGATAATGGTTCTAATGAACGTTTATGCTAAAGCTTCTGAATGTGACTCTGATTGAAGAGCCTCTAACGGATTTTCAAGCCTTAAAGATTATGCGCTCTCAAGTTCTAAAGACTTTGAAGAACGAGATATGAAGACTCTGAAGACCAGGTTCTAGGGAACTGTGTCAAGACTCTGAAGACCGAGGTTCTGAAGATTCTCTCAACTAGTCTCTTGATACTTCTAAGCATACTTCAACATCATTTATTCTGAAGCCTCTGAAGATTAGAAGATAAGATCAAAAGGTTGTGTCAGGAAAATAGTAGACAATACAAGATCACCCTTCCCTCCACTATGCTGATTTTGTGGGTTAAGGACAATACTATTGTACCATTTTACCTCCTAATATGCAATCCATTATACAAAGAGACGGTTGCATTTTTCTATTCCAATTCTACCCTCCAACGGATCGTTTAACTGCCTATATATAGGAGACTTAAAAGATTAGACAAGTTGTTAATTTCTCGCCAAGCTAATTCATATTGTTATTCGCTACGTTATTACACAACGCTTTTGCTGAACTTGATATTATTTGTGTATAGTTTTTGTAAACACACATAAAGCTTTTGTTTGTTATTGTGTGAGAACTTAATTATATTAAACTTGTGTTAATCTTATTTCTTAGAAGCAATATTGTAAACACATTCTTGTAAATCTTACTTTTTGAGTGTATTCCTTGAGTGACTAGGTTTTAGGCAGATAGACACAAGAAGACAAAGGAGGGTTGTCTTTGTGGTGTCTATATTCAGTTTTGGTTATAGTGGATTAAGTCCTTGTTAAGACGAAAAAATCACCTTGACGGGTGGACTGGAGGTAGCTTTGTTAACAGTGAACCAGGATAAAATAGTTGTGTTATTTTTCTTATTTGTGTTACTGTTTGACTGTGTTGGTTTTAAAAAGCTTTCATTTTTAGAAACCCAATTCAAATTCCCCCCGCCCTTTCTTGTGTTTCTTTCCACCTTCAATTGGATCACTTTGGTATTACTTGAAAGCACATAGATTCACATCTTTCCCTTTTTGATGATCACAACGCATCTCTTAGGGAGGCGGTAAAAGAGAATACAAATAGATAAAGTTTTAAGTGGTTAAAATACCCCTCATATGAGTAGAGATTATGCTATAATTCCCCCTGAAAATATACTTCTCCTCATTTGACATAATAGAACAGACGAGAAAAAGGTGCTAAAAAAGAAAAGATGAACATGCAAGCACATAATTCACATAAAACACGATTTACTAAGAAAGGAGAATTATTTCATTAATAAAACATGAAAAGTAGAGGATAAGGAAACGATATGGGAAAGAAATAGAAAAAGAAAAAAAGAAAAACAATCTAAAGCAAACAATAAGAAAAAATCTAATATGTCTCCTCCTCATCATCGTTTAACATTCACGGAGGTCCAATTCCGATTTAAGCGAGATTACAAGAAAGATGACGAACTCTTGAATCATTCCTTCTTTATCTTCTTATTTGATATTATTGATTCAGAGAAGAATTTGTTGATTCTCGAGAATGGTGTTGAGGAGAGCATTGGTGGAAGAGGTGTGAGGGATTTCATGATCAAAATCCTTTGTATTTGCTTTCTCTGCTTTTTGAGGAGCTCTTCTTATTCTCGCCTTTGGGGGTAGATGATATGGTACTCTATTGTTGATTGTTACCCTCATACGGCTTAAGGTGTCGTTTCGTATTCCTGAGAATTTATTATTTGATTCTTTGTCCTCTAAATCAAAGCTAACATGCTCCAGGATTTTCATGATCAATCCACCACATGGTAAAATCATATTTTTCTTTTTGATTCCCATCATATAATGGACCACTTTACTATCCCAATTCTTTTCAAAACTATTTTCCAAAAACCATATCGTAGCTACGCCAACTTTGTTTAGGTGGCTAGAGTTGTTTTTCCTTGGGAAAAGAATATGGTTGACCACATAGTGAATCATACAAATGTTTGAACGCATTATGCCAATGTTTAAGGGAGAATGAATGATAACATTTGGATATTTTAGGAATGATGTATAAGAAACCAAAAAATAAAATTGGTTACCTTCTTCTTTGTCTTCATAGTTAGAACCAGTGCACGGGAGGTTGTTGACGCCTGTAAACTCTTCAAGAGTCAATCAAATTTAGGGTTTCTTCACTTCATAAGTAAGAACCTCGTCTACATAGTTATGGTTTGAATAAAACATCCTCACCGATGTAGGAAACCTCTCATTCAGAATTTCATAGATGAAGCTTTTGTAGTGTGAGTAAAGGATCTTCCTTAATTCAAAATGACGGTTGAACTGATATTCTTGATCTTGGAAAGAAAATAACTATGAGAATTATAAGGTGGAGCCTATGGATGTGAGAGATCTCTTTGGTGCCATTAATGATGATGAAGGGAAGGATGATTTTTTTTCTCTAACACTCAAATAAGCACATAAGAGAAAAAAAGTAGGATGAGATGAGAAGAGAGAAAAATGATACCTTTAAATAGCCAGAAAATAATCCATTAGAGGGCCTAATAATCAATTATTCATTAAAAGGAAATCGAGTAGTAGTTGATAAATGGGTGACTTGTTGTTTCCGAAAGCTATAATCGATTATCCCTTTAAGGCTAATCGATTAGAGCGTGGAAATTTGAAATTCAAAAACTCCTAATCGATTATTCCATTAGGTCTAATCGGTTATTTGCTACTTTTTCAACATCTTGGTCTTTAGGGCCTTGGATTCATATTGGGTTTTGATATTTTTTTATTTTGGCACCTTTTTCTTCAATTTTTGCACCCTTTTCTCTAAAAAGGCTTAAAAATCAAATAGGGGTTAGCAAAAATAATTTTAATTGAATAAGGAAATAAATAAACCACTTATTTAGAGGGTTACTAATAGTTTTCCAATTTTTCAACCTCTAAAGAATTTACTACCTTAAATCACAAATAAACTTGAGATAACTCCCTTTTTTGAGGGTACGACAAAAAACCATCATAAATCCTTATCTGCCAATCATTTGACATGAGAGTTAGTTCAAACCACAAGGTTTATAAATCTATTACACACTTACAACCTAACCTTCCAAGAGGTTACATGATCATATCAAATCACCACAATTGTTGAGAAATACCCTCAATGAGAATACTTTAATCATGTATGTTTAAATACAGCACCAACGACAACGCCTTGATCATGTCTGTTGAAATACATTTGCAAATATACTTGGATCATAAGCATCAAAATCATCAATGTCATCAGGAAATATCTTCTATTGTATACTTAAGGTATATATATTATTTTTCACAACTTCATTTAATTGGCACTAAGACTTCATTAATGCTGCAAAGTATCTTGTTTGACCTTCTCACAACTATCTTCACTATCAGTTGAAGGGTCTTTGAAGATTCTTCCATAGGTCGTTTGGATGTTAAGTATCTAAATATATAGATTGTTAAGACTTCTTCCTCATTTCTTATTTCAAACATTCCACTAAATGAAACTTCTTCATCTTCTTCATTTATTAAAGAATATATTCTTCTAGATGAAGTTTCTCTATTATCAAATGAAGAATATTTTGAGGATTGTTCGTCCACCGAGATTGTTCTTTGAAATGAAACTACTAGAGTTGAATTTTATTCTTCTTCTTCAAAAGAGCTCTTTGAGGAAGTTACTGAAGATTCTTCTAGGATTCTTGAACTCATTTCTTCAGCTTTTAATAGTTGAATCAACTCGTTAAGTTTCTCGATGATTTCTTCCTTCCCAGATTTTTCCTAAAAATTACAACATTTATATCTTTCGATTTAAGGATTAGATTAGGTTTCTTATTCCAATTATTAAATCTTATATATCTGTTAGTTGTGAAAGTTCTAACATTTTTTCCAAAATTTCCAATGGTTTAAAACCATTTATGAAAATAACACTCACATTCATCTGATGTTTAAACTCCTTTCCTCTTGTGTTCATATTGTTGGATACTTAGAGAGACTCCATAGATCATTTCAAGCATGTCCCGCATTTCCTTGGCAAAATAAAAATTAAAAACATATATAAAGAAATTGATTTTAACTTAAAGACATAACCAAAAAATGTATAGCTTTAAAATCAAGTTTGAACTTTCTCTTATCTTCTTTTTCCAAAAAAAAAATCATGTTTATCTACTACTTCATAATTAACATAGTGAGTAGGGATAAATGAACCAATGATTATCGTTCCATAATTCAAGATTAATACTTTGAATGCACATTTAATTCTAGATTTTCGCAAGCCATACCTATCACCATTAAACTATGAAGATGTACTTAGGAAAGTCTCCTTGTTAGAAGAAGTGTTGGAAGTCATTTTCTTTATGAGACTATTATTTTTTAAACATGAGTTAAAATCTGATGTCACTTATTGGACATGTGATTCCATACACAAGATGGACGTGAGTTGTGGAGGTTTGAAAAACGCTAATCAAGATCAATTTTTTTAAAAAGATTAGAGTTTAATTATTATTTTTAAACAAATGAGTAAATGTGTAGTAGAAAAAGGAAATAGATGGAAAACCAAAGGAAAAAATAAATTTAAAGAGACAAGGGAGAGAGAAACAAAACCATAGATTTATACATGTTCGGCCAAATAAGTCAACCTACTATTGTCCCCAAGAAATCTTCTTAAGAGTATCTACTAATTTAAGAGCTTTTAATAGGATATGTCCACGAACCTCCGTTTACAAGAATATGAAGTTTAAGAATTAACTTCTAACCAAACAACAAATATAGTTTAGAGGGGGCTATCCTCCAAACCAAATAGATATTTTTCACTGACTAATCTTGAACCAAGATGGAGTTTTATACCGGTTATCCTCTGAACCGAGATAGAGTTTTATATTGGTACTACTCTGAACCGAACTAGAATTTTACATAGGATTACTTCTTAACCGAGATAAGAATTTAAACAAGCTAATATCAAACCAACTAAGATTTTAAATCAGGATAAACACAGGAACCAAGGTGAGATTTTACATAGGCTTAGCATAAACACATAGCCAGCTGTGGATTTTCGATCCTCAGCATCACTTCACCAACTTGAATCGGTGTATCCCACTAGTTTGCATTCTTTTCCTTCATCAACTGCAGAAAACAAAATGCCATAATTGAGAGTTCCTTTCAGATATCTTAGTATCCTCTTAGCCGCTGCTAGATGTGATACCTTTAGATTCTGCATGAATCTACCCATCATACCTACATTGTATTCTAAGTCAATCCTTGTGTGACAAAGTTATTTAAGTGACCCAATAAGTCTTCTATATTGGGTTGGGTCAACATCATCTTCATCTGAATCTTTCAACAGTTGTAATTTTGGCTCAGCTGGAGTCGAAGTTGGGTTGCAATCTTGCATCTCAAATCTCTTGAGTATTTCACCTGCATACCTTCTTTGATGCATCATCAAACCTCTACCACTATTTTATAATTCGATGCCAAGGAAATATGAAATGTCACCCAGATATGACATTTCGAATTCCTTGTTGAGATCACCTTTGAAGTCTTTGATCTCCTTCTTGCAGCTACCTGTTATCAACAAATCATCTACATAGAGACATAGTATAAGAATTTTACTTTTGCTTCTTCTTACATATACTCCATGTTCAGTTGTGCACTTTACAAATTCCTTCTCCCTTATAAAGCCATCTATCTTCTTGTTCCAAGCTCTTGGAGCTTGTTTAAGTCTGTACAGGGCTTTATGCAGCCTGTACACCTTTCTTTCTTCGCCTTGTTTCACAAACCCAACTGGTTGTGCAACATAAACTTCTTATTCTAAGGGGACATTTAGGTATGCATATTTCACATCCATCTGACACATCTTCCAGTTCTTCATGTTTGTTAGACCAACAACCAACCTGATTGTTTCGATTCTAGCAACAGGTGTAAAAACTTTGTCGAACTCGATTCCTTCTTTCTGAAGAAATCCTTTCGCCACAAGTCTCGCCTTATGTCGAGTCACTTATCCTTTGGGATTCAACTACACCTTGTATACCCATTTCACATTGATTGCCTTCTTGTCTCAGAGAAATTCGACAAGTGAACAAGTGTTATTGACTTCAATTGAATTCAGTTCTTCGTTCAGTGCTTTCACCCACTTTGAATCTTTCAATGCCTTAGTTGCATTGATTGGTTCGACGTCTGCGTAGAAAGCATAGTGTACCAGCTCACCTTCTTCATTGACCATATCATCTGATGTAATCACACATTCTTGTAACCTTACATGCATGTGTCTTGTTCTTTGAGGTTTGCTTCGGCCTGCTTCACCTCTGACTTCTTCTCGAACTACTCTTTCAAATTCACTAGCTGGTTCATCATATAAGATTCTCACTGAATCCTTCTTAGCATTCTCAGTCCAATCTCATTCCTTAAGCTCATCTATGATCACATCCCAGCTGATCACCACTTGCTTGTTCATTGGGTCGAACAACTTGTATCCTCCAGTTGAATGATATCCTATCAGGATCATCTGACTCGACTTGTCATCAAGTTTTCTTCTCAACTGATCTAGCACATGTCTATGTGTTATAGATCCAAATACCTTTAGATGATTCAAGCTAGGCTTGGCACCATACCAACATTCTTCCGACATGATTCCTTCTAGCTTCTTCATCGAAAATCTATTCAGAATATATGTTGTAGTCGATATGGCTTCTCCCCATAATTCTTTGGGTAGATGCTTTCCTTTCAACATGAAATTCTGGTATCAGATATAAGATGTCGAAGATAATGTCACGACACTAATATCTGTTAATACACAATGGATAATTAAACAGAATTGTAAAGCAAATCACACAAGCAATTGTTAACCCAGTTCGGTGCAACTCACCTACGTCTGGGGGATACCAAGCCAGGAAGGAAATTCACTATAATAGAATTAGTTCAAAGACTATCCGTACACTTCACCAAGTTACAGTCTTTCTCACCTAATCTCTACCCGTGCAATTTCTACCTAAGCACTCTTAGATATGAGAACCCACTCACTTCCCTTACAATCACAAACCTGTGATCTTAAACAACAATCCCTTGTGAAAAGAAAATACTTTTCAATTACAAACTCTTGATTTTACTTCACAGTTTCAATCAAGAAGACACACTCTTGATCTTGCTTCAAAGCTTTGATCAAGAAGACAAATCAGTCCAATTCAAACATCAATGGATGACTTGAATGACCTACAGACACAAACCCTAGCTCTCTCTCTAAATTTCGCTCAGTCTTGGTTGTGTGTACAATCAGGTTTTCTGAGTCCCTTTTTATAGAAACATTGGACATCTTGAAAACCCTAAATATATTTTCCAATCAAATCTTTTTATAACAGCTATATAGATCTCCCTGGAAAATAAGTAAATCTGGTTGAATTCCCTGATAGAATGCGCCAGCTAGCCATTTCTTCAATCAACCAATGATTGCCATTAATTGTGCAATCACAAAACACCAGACATTCATACTGAATGTTCTGTGTACAGGATGTCATGACATCGGGTCTGACATCTGGAAAACAGGTCACAGCCATTGAGCAATAGATGGTGGCCATTCTGAAGAATTTGGGCACCATGATCATTCACAAGAGTTCATATGAACCATGATATCATTTTGAATCAAGATCTCAAGTGGTAGAGGCTTGAATTTCATCTGAGCATAGCTAGGTCAGCTGAAACCCTAGAAAAGTCAACACAAGTCAACTGTGCATTCAATCATGGATTGGAAGGTGGGAGATGGTTAGAGAGACCTCATTCATGTCCATACAAGTCTCATTTGACATTTCAAATATCAACATGGAAGAATTTGAGGTCAGATGAAAAGTTGCCAAAAATAGTAAGTGACCTGTAATTTCAAACTGCCAAAAATGGAAAGGTCTTCTCCTCAAGTTTACATCATCAAGAAAGCTTCAAATCAAATTTTGTCCAACATGAAAGTTGAAGATCTTGCTCTTACCTTTCCAAAAAGTCCAAGAAAATGAAAGTCTCATTTGTGGTTGAGATGTTATGGATCAATCATTGCCAAGAAATTTTGAACTTCAAGAAGGCATAACTTTTGCACCAAAAGGCCAAATGGAGTGGTTCTTTTTGTGACATTTCCATCTTGATATGCTCTATCATAATTATGCATCATATTTCACTAATTCTCATCACAAAAATATTTCATTTTTCACTTGAATTAATTTGAATTTTTGGAGGGAAAATATCCATTTCAAAAATATGCATTTTTTTCACTTCAAACCAATTACACTTGCCTCTAAACAGGTTTTGAATTCATTTCCAATCACAAATTCGCACTGTTCCATTGCCTTGCATGAGCATAAGGGTGATTTTGGCAATTTGCATAAACCATTCCATTTCACTAATCCTTGGGTTTTTGGTTAAACATGATTAACAAGTTTGATTAGCAGGTGGTATTTAAGCATAATCCTAACAGAATTCATCGACAACAACTTCACAAATCCAGATCTGAAAATTTTCATCTCATTTTTCTCTCAACTTTTTTCATCGAATTCTTCACATCTTTTTCTTGTTTCTTGAGTTGTTCATCATCTACCAGCATTGTTGAAGATCTGTGAAGCTAGATCCTGCAGAATTCAAGCCAAATCGTGACTGTTGAACCTTGTGCACTTCCATGGCAGTTGAAGATTCCATCAAGATCGAGCACTGCTGAGCTGTTCTTCCTCATTCATTCATCTTCCTCATCATTGGAGAGCATCTGTTTCACCTTGCTAGGACTTGAGAAGCACGATTTCAACTCTGCATCATCATTGAGGTCAGTTTTCGATTGCTCCAATTCTGGAAATAATCATGTGCATCTTGTAGATCTTGGAATGTATGTCACACTGAGCTTTAGATCTATTGATTTCGTGCAATATTAAGGTAGTTATCATGATTTGAAGTTTGGTTGTTGAAACTTTCTCTGCTCGATTCTTTTGATATGGTTAGAATTAGATGAAATTGATGCTGGATTGTTAATGTGTGTTGAATGATGAATCGATTGATGTATGTTTCATGAATTTCTGTGATGATTGGATCTTGATGATGATGAACATGATGAACACGCGATGAACAGCTAGGGTTTCTATTTCCAGATCCATTTTGATCTTCATTGGCGTGTTTTGCATGTGAAATCTTGTTTATGCTCATGTATTGGTACACCTGGCTACAGCGTGGCTTTTTGATTGGTCTGTGTTGTTTTGCGTTGCCACACAAGCATAAGTGAAACGGTGCGTTTCACTTATGAGGGCGCCAAATTCAAATCCATGCGCGGTTCGATTCCGGCTGTTGGACATTTCACATATTTGCTTTGTACATTTTCTCCACTTATGCCATACATGTTCACATGCCTTATCTCATGCATTTTTAATTTTCCTCTTCATTCAAAAAATCATAAATCCAAAAATACTTATCCAATTGGTGTGAGATTTTTTTCACAATGATCTTTATGATGTCTACTATTTTATGATGATTTTTCCAGAATTTTTGCTTGGTTGGATTTTAAAATTTCCTAGGGTTTGTTCATGCATATGCTTTCTTGCACCTTGTTTTCCATTTTGTTTGTGAAATGATGATGGTTAATCTAATGAATGTGAAAATTGACATGCTTAAACTAGACATCCTAATGAACATTTTGGTATATAGTTTGCATTTTTCTCATTTCTGGATGTTGAGTTATGATGTGATTAATGGAGGTGTGACAATATGTGTCACACCATTTCTTGTCCAAATTGCTGATTTTATTTACCTTGCCAAATTAATGCCAAATGATCTGAAGTTTTGCATGATGCTACTTCTGGATGTTAGGATTGATCATGAATGTTTGTAGAATTTTTGGATCCATTTTCCAATTTTCTTGAGATTTTCTCTTCTGGTTTGTCATGTTTGAACTTTTGATGAGTGATGAACTTTCATGATTTGTGAAATTCTTATGCCTTATCATATGAGCTTGAAATTTTGTACATTGATTCTTGACACATTGAAGTTTGTCTTGGCTTTGGTTTGAGTCATTTATCACTTGTCATTTCTGTTTTAGGATTGCCTTAAGTTGATGTATCAATTTGTGCTTCCTTTGAGCTTGTTAATGCTTACCTTGTCTTGATGATTTTCTTTGACTTGCTTATACTTGTCCAAATGCCATGATTTTTGGTGTGTTGATCATTTGATGTGTGCTGTTTAGCCATGATTTTTCTTGAGATTTATTGAGTCATTATGGAATTAATATGGCTTTGATCATTCTGTTGCTTCTATGTGGTTTCAACTTGCCTATCTTGACATGTTTTGATTATGAAATTCTTTTGGTAATTGATTTTGACATGAGACCTTTTGGAATAGCTTTTTATTTGATTGAAGTTGGTTCTTGTCAATTTTCATGTTCTGTTTTGAATTGTTTCTCCTCCTTTGACTCTAGGCCTTGTCCTAGTGGTTTGCTTCTCATGTTTGAGTTTGTTTTCAGGTTAAGAAGCATATGGCTTTAAGGAGATTAATTCACATGGCTTGAGTTGGTTTGTTTGATTGTTATGGACTAACTTTGACTTGTTTTGTAGGTTGCTTTTAGCTCATTTGAGTTGAGCTTGTGCCTTGCACAATGTAGCCTTGATTGTTGATTGTGTATTGTCTGTTGACTGTTGGATTATCTGTTTGACTTTTTAGAATTGAATACTGATTTGTTTGATGTTTCCACAGGTACATTAGTTGCTTAAGTTCATTTTGAACTTGTTTGGTTGCTTAACCAATTAGGTATAACCTCTCTTCTTCATGTAGTCTGGAAGACCTGGCTTGTTATGTGGCCAGGCACCTGTCTGAAGTCCTCCTTAAGAGGCAATGCTTGTGATTGTTTATCTTTGTCCCCAAGCAGAAAAAGTCCTTTTGATAAGGCAATTGGTAGATAAAAGAGATATGTAGTCCATCTCCTACTATTCTGTGTGTCATCCCTTTGCTCATATTACATGTTGTAGCATTGTGGATCTTAACCCAAGATCTATAGAGTCATTAACTTGTGGAGAGAGTTCCAACTTTCTGAACTCCCACACCTTCTATCATTTGAAGCTCTCCCTGACCAGGGATAAGAGCAATGAGGCACACCCCTCATATCCTTTCATCTGCTTCACCTTAACCCTCAATGTTAAGGTTAAGAGCACCACTTACTCCATTCCAGTTGACTTTAAAGTCTAACCCTTGCTTGAGCCTAATTGCTTGTATATAGTGTGTGCTAAATGACTTTGTTTGATTGATTGCTTGATTCATTTGTACATGTTTGCTTGTTTGCCTTTGTGCATTTATCATCATTAATTATGCATTATTGCATGATCATCATTTCATATCTTTGTGATTTGTTTGAATTTGCCCATTGAGGAATCAACTATAAGTCCATTAATTGGCCCTTGTTCCTATGATTTGGAAGGGATTGAGTGTAAGACCATTTCATTGGCCACTTATGTCCTCTTTGCTTAGTGCTTCTTGTTTGTTTGTTATATGTGAGGATTCAATTGTAAGTCCATGTTGTTGGCATTTGTACTCCTATGATCAGCCTTTGGAGGTTGGTATAAGTCCAGATAGATTAGCATCTGATATCCATGTTTTGTTTTGCCTTGTGAGATTAGAGTAAGCCCAGATAGATTGGCATCTGATATCCATGTTTTGTTTTGTTTTAGGAGATTGGAATAAGTCCATTTATTGGCATCTGATATCCTTGTTTGTTTTAGGAGATTGGTGTAAATCCATTGATTGGTATCCAGTATCTGTGTTTGTTTTGTGAGATTGGAATAAGTCCATTTATTGGCATCCGGTATCATTGTTTTGTTTTAGGAGATTGGTGTAAATCCATTGATTGGTATCCGGTATCCGTTTTTGTTTGTGAGATTGGTATAAGTCCATTGATTGGCATCCGGTATCACCTTGCTTTTTATTTGCTTACTTGCTTTATTGCCTTATTCCAAAGGACACACTTGAATCATCTTCTATATGATTTCAAGAGGTGAACTTCTAGGAAGTTTTACACTCCTTCACCCATATCCTTTTTGTTTCAAAACCCCTTTTCACTTGTTGACTTTTGAAACTTGTAAATACATAGTGTGTAAACATTCTCATCTCTTTTCAAATTAGAAACTTGGACCTTAAGTCCTTGACTTTTCAAACTCTTTTTCATAACACTTCTTTCTGAACTGAATCTTAATCATACTTTGACCATATTTTGTAAATACTCATAATCAATTAACTTCACCCATTCAATTGTTTTGTGGCTTCGTTCATTGTTGATATGTTTTCATACATTAGCCATAGGTTTCAATTCTCATAGTGGTTGATGTAAATCTCACCACATCCTTAGTGAGTTGATTGTAAGTCTTCCATACTTATTATAGGGTTAACCCCTCACTAGTATGTTAAAGCTATCCTTGCATGGTGGATTGTTGGTCTTGGCTGAGTTTTCTCCCGTTGATAATGAAAAGCCTTAGTGCTCTTGTTTTAAAATGAACCCACTGATATTTTGGAAATCTTTTAGCCGAACTACGGCGTTTTGATCCTTACCTTTCATGGAAGGTACGTAGGCAACGGGTTCATCCGTTCAAACATAAAAATAATAAATTGTATATTCTTTTCTCATCTTCCCAATCATGTTTGCACAATATGTCATAAACAAATAAACTTTTTTTACAACAAGTGTGAAAAGGGCTCCCTAGGAGTACCTAGGACGTTTTGGGTGTCTAACACCTTCCCATTGCGTAATTAACCCCTTACCCAGATTCTCTGATCTTTTCATTAGTTTTCTACGTGTAAAACTTCTTAGGCTTTTGTTCGCTTTTTAGCCAATCCTTTGGATAAATAAAAGTGCGGTGGCGACTCGATTCCTTGTATGCTTTGCTTTTGATTTAATCAATAAATCATAAAGTGACGAATACACCGCTACACTTCTGTTCAGCCACATCCAACTTCCATATCAAGCACTTCTCCCCCTTTTTAGTCAAAATTGACCAAAGGTGAATAAATCTCATAGAATCTTTACCCCAATCACAACTTTCGCTACACCATACCTCACAAAACTCCATACTCTTTTTGTGAGAACTATCCCCAGACTCCTTTGATTGCTATAGATTCTCATACACACAGATCCCCAATTTTCCTCTTAAACATTCAAATTGATTGGCATCCAAGGCTTTTGTGAATATGTCAGCTAATTGCCTCTCTGTAGGAACATGCTCCAGTGCTATGATCTTTTCTTCCACAAGTTCTCTGATGAAGTGGTGCCTGATATCAATGTGCTTTGTCATGTTGTGCTGAATAAGATTCTTGGAAATATTTATAGCACTTAGGTTATCACAGTATAATGTCATGACTTCTTGTGTGACATTGTATTCAGACAATATTTGTTTCATCCAGACCAGTTGGGAACAGCTACTTCCCGCTGCTATGTACTCAGCTTCAGCAGTGGATAGAGATACACAGTTCTGTTTCTTGCTGAACCATGAGATCAGATTGTTTCCTAAGAAGAAACATCCTCCTGATGTGCTCTTCCTATCATCAGCACTTCCAGCCCAGTCTGCATCACAGTATCCAGTCAACATAGATCCAGATCCATGAGTATATAACATCCCATAGTCACTAGTGCCATTGACATATTTCAGTATTCTCTTTACTTGGTTTATGTGACTGACTTTTGGTTCAGCTTGATATCTAGCACACACACCAACCGCAAAAGCAATGTCAGGTCTGCTTGCTGTGAGATATAGCAGACTGCCTATCATGCTTCTGTATAGACTTTGATCTACACTGACACCATTTTCATCTTTGGAGATTTTTACATGTGTAGGAGCAGGAGTTCTTTTGTGGCTTGCATTCTCCATGCCAAACTTCTTCACAATGTTCTTGGCATGTTTGCTTTGAGATTAAAAGATAGATTCTTCCATCTGTTTGACTTGTAGCCCAAGAAAGTAAGTCAGTTCTCCAACAAGGCTCATCTCAAACTCAGATTGCATTTGTCTAACAAAGTGTTCAACCATCTGCTCTGACATTCCACCAAATACTATGTCATCTACATATATTTTTGCCACCATGAGTTTCCCTCCTTCATTCTTCACAAATAGAGTTTTGTCAATACCTTTTTTCCTGTATCCATTGTCAGTGAGGAACACTGTGAGCCTCTCATACCAAGCCCTGGGAGCTTGCTTAAACCCATAGAGGGCTTTCTTCAATCTGTACACATGTTTTAGAAGGTTTGGATCTGTGAAGCCTTTAGGCTGTTCAACATATACTTCTTCATTTAGGTAGCCATTTAGAAAGGCACTTTTTACATCCATCTGAAACAGTTTGAATTTCAGAATACATGCCACTCCAAGCAGTAATCTAATGGACTCAAGGCAAGCCACAGGAGCGAAAGTTTCATCAAAGTCAGCTCCTTCAACTTGAGTATATCCTTGAGCTACCAATCTAGCTTTGTTTTTAGTAACAACCCCTTGTTCATCATATTTATTCTTGTATACCCACTTTGTACCTATGACATTTACTCCTTCAGGTCTAGGTGTCGCAACCTGAAAAATACAGTGCGCGAAAAAACAACCGGCGAAAGAAAAAGACAGAAGAGTCGCCACCGTGCGTTATTCATCCCAAAGGAGGGAAAGGAAACGCTCGAAGTAAACCTGAAAAAGGAAAGGACAAGACGGGGTCTCGCAACCAAATCTTGGGTTCGGGAGTCGGTTATGCGAAGGGAAGGTATTAGCACCCCTACGCATCCGTAGTACTCTACGGGATCCACTTTTGTAGTTCTTGTCTAAAGGGTGTGGGTTTATCTTGTGCTGTTTACCAAAAAAAAGGGTTAAATGAAAATGACTCGCGCGGATGTCGCATCCACTGCATACGTATCTCATCTGAATATGAGAATCAGAGTCTTCGTAGCTCGGCTGACCTATGGGTTGGGATGTGTGCTCGCTAAGACATCGCGTCTTATGCCTACGTATCTCATCTGGCCTGAGAATTAGAGCAAAACGTAGTTCGGCTAACTACGGGGTTATGGATTGGGTTTTGGGCGAACGACGTCACTACGCAATCTACCGGATGCTCGACCTTTGGAGACTTACTCGCCTGTAGTAGAAGGAGTTAACGTGTTGCTTTGGGTTTTAGGGTTTGGGATGTGTCATACGGTGAACTGGACTTTTTTGTGGTTTTAATCGCAATGTCGCGGTTAGCAAGAGTCGCCACCGACTTTTCTTTTATCCAATAAGGAAAGGTGGAAAAGAACAGGAAAGACCTTAATTTAGATTTTGGGTTCGGGAGGTACATTATACAAAGGGAAGGTGTTAGCACCCTTTGTATCCATGGTTATCCATGGGCTCTTAATTGCTCGATCACTTATATTATTTTTGTCTAAAAAAGTGTTTGTGAATTGTTTGGAAAATTGTTTTGAAAAGAGAATTTAACTTTGTAATGATTCTTGTATGAATGTATACAAAGTGGTTATCCCGTTTTAGTTTTGAAAATTGTTTAGAAAAATATAACTCGGTAATGATTCTAGTATGAATGTATACCAAGTGGTGATTTTCTAAAGGCATTTTGAAAGGTGTGAGGTGCAAAAAAAATGTTTTAAGTTGTGAGCCAGCAATTAAGAGTTATACCGACCCAAGGTCTTTACGGGCATTTCCTATCCTTATGAGGGTAAAACTGTCCTTATTATTGAGAAATAAGTAGTTTTATCCTTTGGATGTAAAAGGGTCATCGTAGGGTCATCGATTGGTCATTGAAGGCAACAGTTATGAGGATACCTTAGCATTCGAAGGGACTATCATCATTTAACCGTAGGCAACATCGGAGGGTCATCGAGGGACAAAGTTGTATATTCGAAGGCAACATCCGAGGGACTATAATTTATTTTATGATGATTTAACCGAAGGGTCTTTGCTAAGGGTATCCCCATGTTCGCGGGACATGACCGTAATATCGTAATCGTAAGGCAACAAAGAGAGGTCCAAGATCACTTATTCAAAGGCAAAGTTTTACAATTAATTATATAATTAGGATGAAACTCCACATTAAAATTATTAAAAATAATATATTAAAAAATTAATACATTAGAAATTAATACATTAAAAAATTAATTTAGGGTGAAACTCCACAAGGGTATCCCACAAATAAAGTGGAATACCTAGCCAATAACCTTTTCCTGGGATATGTGAACCTTTACGAAACTCAAAAAAAAAGAAACATGTCAGAACACCAAATCAGGGTGCAATCGAAGATTACACCGGAGAAATATCACAACAATAAATAGGATATGATAAATAATGCATGGCTATGATAAAAACATAAAAAAAAACAGACTAGAAGAATCAGGTACTGTCTCGTTCGCCTCTGCCTCGCCTAGCGAAGGCCACGGATTTTGAATTTGAAAATAGCCCCATGTTAGGAACTTTGAATTTTATGGCATTTTATCACAGGAATAACATGGTCAAACATTCAGGGTATTCAGGCATATTTAAATTCCCATACGAAAGCAAATTATACATCAACATTTAATCATGATGCATTATATATGTAGATATGGCCAATTGAAAGTATAAACAATAGAGATACGCAAACCTGT
Source organism: Lathyrus oleraceus (assembly GCF_024323335.1). Taxonomy (NCBI): domain Eukaryota; kingdom Viridiplantae; phylum Streptophyta; class Magnoliopsida; order Fabales; family Fabaceae; genus Lathyrus; species Lathyrus oleraceus. Next base: position 276,002,354 of record NC_066582.1, read on the forward strand.
TTGCCAATTCAAGGTTGAAGGGATTGACCACTTGTAGTATCGGAATAAGTTAGGCAGCGGGAATTGGACGGCGATGGCTTCGGTGCAGATGGGCTGCCTTCAGGGTTTCTTTACTCTGAATTCTCCGGGTAGGCAGGGTTCCTATGCCAAAGTTTCTATCCGTCCTTCTCTGTTCTCTCTCTTTCTTTTTCCTCAAGGTTTTGTTCCAAGGAAACCTCAGAGTGTTTTGCTTCTCTTCCTTCTTTCTCCAGTAAATCTCCCAGTGTAAACTCCAAGTGTAAACTCCAAGTCTAACTCCCCCTACTGAAACTTCAGTATTTATAGACTAATTTCGTGGGTAATGGTCTTGGAATGAGGGAGACCCAAGTCCAAAATAATTTGTTATATTTTATTTATTTATTTATTTTAATTATTTAATTAATTAATTAATTAATTAATTAATTAAAAAAAATTCTCTTTTTTTTTTTTTTTCGTTTTTTTTTTTTTTTTTTTTTTTTTTTTTAGGAAAAGTGATGGGTAATTTTTGGGGTATGACAGCTGCCCCTGTTCAATATTCTTGAACCGAGAGAGTTAGGATGGCGTGTATGCCATTCGTGGTCTGGAGGTGGAAGATTATTGAACACTAGAATGCCCCAAAAATTTGCACTTGAGAATCGACAGTTGGTCTTGATGGAGATGGGCTTAAAGATGCCATCCGGGAGGTTTGATGACGAAAGCTTCAGATCGCGCCGTATATTAGGCCAATTTGAAGACATGGGTGCCACACTGGGTCGTACGTTAGACCGTATAATGAGTCATCCATTAGGCTGCCGACTTCGCTGGGGAGTCGGAGTGTGTCATATGCTGTTGGGGATAAAGGGTCAGAATGGACCATACGCTAGATCGTATCTGAGTTGCAGAATGAGCCGTACGTTAGGCTGAATCTGATGACGAAAGGGGTAGTCGTACGTTAGACTACACTTCAGAAATGTACCGTATGTTAGGTAGCATCTGAGGGGATGGACATCCGAACGGGTCGTACGTTAGACCGTCGCAGAATGAGTCGTCTGTTAGGCCGCATCTGATGATGAAAGCGGTAGTCGTACGCCAGACTACACTTCAGAAATGTACCGTACGTTAGGTAGCATCTGAGGGTTGTAAGATCCAAACGGGTCGTACGTTAGACCGCGTTGGAGTTGCTGGAGTTCAGAATGGATCGTACGCTAGATCGTATCTGAGTTGCAGAATGAGCCGTACGTTAGGCTGTATCCGAAGAAGAAAGTAGTCGTACGCTAGACTACACCCCTGAACGTACCGTACGCTAGGCAGTATCCGAGGATTTGAAGGTCCAAATGGGTCGTACGTTAGACCGCATTGGAGTTGCTGAAGAAGTCATATGTTGGGCTGAATCAGAATGAACCGTACGTTAGGCTGTATCTGATAACCTGTATATGTTGTACTTGCAATAAATGTCTGGGATGGGCTTAGAGATGCCATCGTTAGGAGGATATCGAAGTGTTGTCAGAATGAATGTTCCCATGAACTGTATTTGAAATATGTATCTGAATCTTGAATGTGATTGATAAAGGTGTCTGTCTGAATGAACCTTTTATTTTGACTATATCAGGAGGATAAATAACCTGCAAAGAAAAGTTAGCTTCATGCTATGTCATGATGTATGAGATGTTTCGTGTTATGCTAAAATAAATGTGAATGTTGTATGCATGCGTATGCTGTGAAATGATGTAATGAATGAGTTATGCGTATGAGAAGTTCTGCTTGGGGACTCTACTGGGGAAAATAAATCCCCATCTACTGATTGGAGATATTTGTAACGATGACCCTTTCTCGGCAGGGGGTTCTTGATTCTGTCTGATGGTAGAAATATTCCACAGATCTTGGCTGAGGATGGATGAGATGATCAATCTGTCTGATGATGCCGACCTCTGTTGGGGAGTAACTGGCTGTGCCGGGGAATACTGCTAATTTCTTCTGAGGAATAACAGACTTGCTGGGGGAGTAGAATTGGTAGCGGATTTATTGGAAGCATGGTTAGACCTTCTCCTCGATCCTGAAGTCGGGTAGTAATTGCTATTGCTATTCTATGCATGTATTTTGGTAAACATTTATCATATTCAAATGCACATATTAATTCAAATTAAATCAATGGACATTTACGCAAACAAAACAGAAAAAGTAAAACAAAAGCATCTTTTTTGAAATGAATCGCATTGATTTTGAAAGGAGGCCTATGAACAGGCAATTTGTGTACAAGGAGACAGAAATCCTAGTAAGAGGAAATTGTCGAAAACAAAGAGAAAGCTATGTGGAAGAATTCCTATTGATTTTAAGCCTACTACTGTCATTATGTCTTCGAGCATCTCATCCCTTGCTGTCGGATAGAAGTGATTGGCTTGGTCAGTCCTTCGAACTTGGATGAAAGTTGACTGAGAACGGGACATAGTCATACGCTTTAATCCCTAATTTTTGCCTGGACCGCCTTTTCAGGTTTTCAGTCCACCAGGATACCCTTTTTTGCCCAAGCCGCCTTTTCAGGTTTTCGACTTGCCGGGTGTACATTTTTTTTATATATCCCTAATTTTTGCCCGAACCCTTTTGGTTCGCCGGGATGCCCTTACTTTTGCCTAGATACGTCGATCTAGCGGGTCTCTTTCATGCGTAGTATTTTTTAACTATGTCCGCGTTCACGGGATGTGGGAAATCTTCACCATCCATTGTAGCGAGTATCATGGCTCCACCTGAGAATACCTTCTTAACTACAAATGGCCCTTCGTATGTGGGAGTCCATTTGCCTCTGGGATCAGTTTGTGGTAGGATGATGCGTTTGATTACCAAGTCGCCAATTTGATACACTTGTCTCTTGACCTTTTTGTTGAATGCCCTGGTCATGCGCTTCTGATATATCTGCCCGTGACATACAGTCGCAAGTCTCTTCTCATCAATCAAATGTATCTGATCGAGTCGAGTCTGAATCCATTCGTCCTTGTCTAAGCCCGCCTCTTTCATGATCCTTAGAGAGGGAATCTGGACCTCTACTGGTAAAACGGCTTCCATTCCGTAGACTAAAGAGAAAGGAGTTGCCCCTGTCGAAGTTCACACGGAAGTACGATAACCATGAAGAGCAAATGGTAACATCTCATGCCAGTCTTTGTATGTTACCGTCATCTTTTGTATAATCTTCTTAATATTCTTATTAGCCGCTTCTACAGCGCCGTTCATCTTTGGCCGGTACGGAGAAGAGTTATGGTGTTTTATTTTGAACTGCGTGCAGAGTTCAATTTAGTACCATTATCAGTGATAACTCTTTTAGGAGACAGCAGGTTTCTCGAATGCATATTTGATAAGATCCATCTTAGAAATCAATAAAGTGGTATGATTCAACCTATACTGTCTTAGTCGGCGAGCAGCCCAAGCCAAAGCGCAGCAAGCTTTCTCGAGCTGTGAGTATCTTGTTTCACAGTCGGTACCTTTTGCTAAGGCAGTGTATGACATGCTCTTTTCGACCAGACTCGTCATGTTGCCCCAGCACACCCTATTGAATTTTCTAACACGGTCAAATACGTAATTAAAGGTCTTCCTTCAACTGGTGGCATCGGAACTGGAGGTTCTTGGCGATATTTCCTGATTTTGTCATAAGCTTCTTGGCATTCATCATTCCATACCATCTCTTGATTTTGTCTCAGTAATTTGAAGATGGGTTTGCAGGTAGCAGTCAAGTGTGGAATGAATCGGGCAATGTAATTCGAGTGCCCCAAGAAACCTCTGACTTCTTTCTTGTTTATTTCAGTACCCAGATTTACAATTTCAATTGATTCCTCATGCGGCTGTATAGTCTTTTCTTCTTGCAGTAGTCGGGCAAGTTCTCCAGGGACTTCACAATCTTCCTCGCTTCCATCCTCGGCTTGGTAGATCGGATTTTCAAAGTCATAATGAACAGTAGCAGAGTCATTACCAACAGGGTCCAGAGTGGATATGGATCGGCAAATTGTTACGTGAGTGTGTGCAAGAAACATAGCTTGTTTGAAAAATGACAGGAAAGATAAAGAGCGCAATATTTGAATGCAAAAAGTCCATTGATCTATTGAATATGAATATGCTTATGAAAATGACAAACCCCTAACAAATTAGCCATTGTGCCTCGGGCATAGACACAATGCTTTAAGAAGTTTGATTGTAAAAGAAAATTAAAATTTGCAATTCTAGAATAAACAATAACAATTACTCCTGACTAAAGGAAATCGGGATAATGTCTTCAGTCTTCCAATTGTTGAGTCCGTCACCAATTGTTGGGAAAATCCAGCTATCCAAGTCGCAATCACTATCAGCATCTTCCATAGCATTAATCTGATTTTTGACTATCTTTCCAGAGTTAAACCCCAGGCCAGCTTTATCAGACTTGTACGGTACATTGATCAGTTGACCCCAACCAGCACGATCACCATTTTCAATCGCGGCTTGAGCATCTTTCAGAGAGATCATGACAGGGGGATCACGAACAACCTTGGGCACAAGGGGAGTTGGCTTAAGGACAGGACTGGGTGGAGGAACCACTTCAAATGACTGAGAAGGAGTCTCAAAGAATTCACCATCCATCTCGACGTATTTGAAGGCTTGCACACTACTGACAATATACTCTTCTTCTCCACATACAGTGACAACCATGCCTGCTATTGGATACTTCAGCTTTTGATGAAGCGACGAAGCTACCGCACCTGCCCCATGGATCCAAGGGCGCCCCAACAAGCAGGAGTAGGCGGGACGAATGTCCATCACGTGAAAGGTAGTGTTGAAGACTTGAGGTCCTATCTTGATAGGGAGAACCACTTCACCATAGACAACACTCTTCGCACCATCGTAAGCACGCACCACAACATCACTAGGTTTCATTTCAATGCCTTTGTAGTCAAATTTATCGAGTACAGCTTTCGGGAGCACATTCAAGGAAGAGCCGTTTTCGATCAACACGTGAGCCAGGGTGATCCCCTCACACTCGATGGAGATATGCAGAGCTTTATTGTGATTCTTTCCTGCTGGCGTCAGGTCAGCATCGGAAAAGCCTAGGCCATTGTCAACAGTCAAATTAGCAACATAATGTTCGAATTGATCGACGGATGTTTCTTGAGGCACATGAGCGGTCTTCAAGAATTTCATCAATGCATTGGCATGGGATTCAGAGGATAATAACAAGGACAACATTGAGATTTTAGACGGAGTATGCCCCAATTGTTCCACTACATCAAAATCGCTCTTACGGATGATTTTCAGCATCTCTTCCATTTCCTGTTTGGCAACATTTTCAGAAGTAACTTCGACCGATGTCTCTGACTGAGGAGGATTGACTGGTCTTTTTCCTCGAATTTCGGGAGCGGGAGGTGAGATTTCTGGGGAGTAGATCCTTCCACTTCGAGTAACTTTACTAGTCCCCACAATATCATTAGGATTAGCAGAACTACCAACCTGCTTTATGCCATGGATGTAAACGTCGCCTCCATAGTTCCACGGAATAGCTTTGCTGGAGGAATATGGCACGGGGCCAGGTGCGGTAATAATCAGGGGAGCCACTTTGGGCTCAGCGGTAATCTTCACAGGCACTCTAGTAGCGGTAATCTTCACTGGAGCTTTGGACCTAGCAATCACAGATACCTCTTCAATAGAGTTGTCCACCTTAGGAACCCTTTCAAATAGAATTGTACGATCATCCATCAGCCGTTGAATGCCGTTCTTCAACTTCAAACAATCATTGGGTCGGAGTACACAGAGATCGCAATCTTCAGCACAACCTGGAAATAAACCAGCTTGCAATAAATTCTTCTTAACGATCAGGAGAGGAGATGCTAAATCAGCAACGTCAGTAACGTGAGAATTGTCGTCCACAACATTAATATTCTGGTCATGATTAGGCATAGGTGCTGTGATGACATTGGGGGTCGCCGGAGGATCAAATTCAATTTCTCCAGCGTCGATCATATCCTGAATCTTGTTCTTCAACAACCAGCAATCATTCGTATCATGCCCGGGGCTATCGGAGTGATAGGCACACCTGGCGTTGGGATTATAACGAGGAGAAGTAGTGTTGGGATTTGCAGGAGGGCCTCTGAGGGTAATCAAATTGGCCTTTAACATACTCTGCAGTGCTTGGGTTAAAGTCATATTGATCTTGGTAAACTGTCTTCTCGACCTGTCTTGTCTGTGTTGGAAGTTCTGAGATTGCGGTGCGGCAATTGTAACTGCCCCAATAGTATGGTCACGATTCTTCTTGTTATGCTTCCTCTCACTGTACACAGCATTTGATTCACTCTTTCCCTGATAGGACTTTTTGGTGCTTGCAGAAGTAGCTGCCTGTATCTTTCCACTTCGAATGCCGCTTTCAACCCGTTCACCTGTCAAGATAAGTTCAGTGAAACCTGACGAGGAACTTCCCAGTAGATGGTTGTAGAATGGGCCAGTCAGTGTACCCATGAACATGTCCACTAACTCTCGATCAGTCATAGGGGGTTTGACTCTGCCAGCCAAATCTCTCCACTTTTGAGCATATTCTTTGAAACTTTCTTTAGAGCCCATAGTCATATTTTGTAGCTGTAGCCGAGTAGGCGCTAACTCAGAATTATACTGGTAGTGCTTGTAGAAAGCTGTTGCTAAATCAGTCCATGTGCGGATGTTAGAGCTCTCAAGCTGATAATACCACTCTAACTGTGTGCCAGACAAACTCTCTTGGAAGAAATGGATCCACAGTTTCTTATCAGTAGTATGCGGCTGAATCTTTCTCACATAAGCCCTTAGATGCATCTGAGGACAAGAGGCACCATCATACTTAGTGAAAATGGGAACCTTGAATTTGCGGGGAATGACCACATCAGAGACCAGACCCAAGTTTTCGAAATCCAGACCGGGCACTTTCTGCCCCTCCATAGCTAGCATACGTTCTTCCAGCAACTTGTACTTATCATCCTTCGGCGAGTACTGTTCATGTTCATAATCTTCATCGTCGTCCTCAAAATTGACGAGATTAGGATTCTCATCTTCCGAATCATTCTCGGTCTCTTCTTCTGAATCCTTCAGAATTATAATCTTGACTCCTGTAACCTGTCCCTTAAGCCTTCTCCCCGGGTTGATGTAACCCACAGGTTTCTGGTCCTTCTTCTTCTCCATCAAAAGAGCTTTCAGTTCTTCCTGCCCCTTAGATAAGCTCAGCATCATTTCCTGGAATTGAGCATTCTGGGCCTGGAGATCTTTGACAGTTTGTTCGAGAGCCATTGTTCAATCTGTTTGAATCTGCTGGAATCTGTTTGATAGGAAAATCGTGAGAACACTGATCCTTTAGAATACCTGTTATGCGATGCAATGCAATGTATGAAATGTTTTCAAGGACTTTCGGGATTTAACTTTGCATAAACTAACAAAAAGAGCTTTTTTTTTTCTTTTCTCTTTTGTTTTTGCTTTTGTTTTTGTTTTTTTCTGTTTTTTTTTTTAGCAGAGTTAAATCCCTAAATCCTTGAAATGGTTAGTACAATGTCATGATGTTATGATGTTATGTTGTTAGGATGTCATGTTGTTAGATAAATAACAAGCACAAGCAAGTCACACAACAATCATTCCTAGGTTTTAAGGCTTGCGTGAGTTCCATAGGTAAATACCCTCCCCACTGAAGTTTGGTTGGTTCAACCTGTCTTAGAATAGTAACCGGGTTCTAGAAGGATCTCAAATCTTTGACCTTTCCTTAAGTCCACTTCAGTGCAACACCAAGTGGTTGACCGAAGCTTCCCTAAAGTCCAATCTCAAAGAGTGTAGTATCGAGTCTCAACCAACTCCAGTCGGAACCGAAGCCAGTTATCTCACTACTTTCTAATGGCCAGGATGAGTCAATTAGGGTTCTAAAGGTCTGGTTAATGCTTTTATGACACCACGCGAATGCCAAATATTTCCTCAACTAACATGAGGAACATCAGGACATCCAAAGTGCCACATTAACCGTAGCCATCATTTTGACCATTCCAGTATACGCCGGACAGTCGCGATGATCTCTTGCTACTTACCTAAGGTACACTAGATCCGGGTGTAGGATCTTTCACTCAAGCATAACATACCCAAGCAACCCCTTAAAAATAAATCAGACAAATTGAATAAGTGATCTTGTTTTTAAGGTAACCTCTCTTTTTAAGGGTCCCCAGCAGAGTCGCCAGTTCTGTCATACGGTGAACTGGACTTTTTTGTGGTTTTAATCGCAATGTCGCGGTTAGCAAGAGTCGCCACCGACTTTTCTTTTATCCAATAAGGAAAGGTGGAAAAGAACAGGAAAGACCTTAATTTAGATTTTGGGTTCGGGAGGTACATTATACAAAGGGAAGGTGTTAGCACCCTTTGTATCCATGGTTATCCATGGGCTCTTAATTGCTCGATCACTTATATTATTTTTGTCTAAAAAAGTGTTTGTGAATTGTTTGGAAAATTGTTTTGAAAAGAGAATTTAACTTTGTAATGATTCTTGTATGAATGTATACAAAGTGGTTATCCCGTTTTAGTTTTGAAAATTGTTTAGAAAAATATAACTCGGTAATGATTCTAGTATGAATGTATACCAAGTGGTGATTTTCTAAAGGCATTTTGAAAGGTGTGAGGTGCAAAAAAAATGTTTTAAGTTGTGAGCCAGCAATTAAGAGTTATACCGACCCAAGGTCTTTACGGGCATTTCCTATCCTTATGAGGGTAAAACTGTCCTTATTATTGAGAAATAAGTAGTTTTATCCTTTGGATGTAAAAGGGTCATCGTAGGGTCATCGATTGGTCATTGAAGGCAACAGTTATGAGGATACCTTAGCATTCGAAGGGACTATCATCATTTAACCGTAGGCAACATCGGAGGGTCATCGAGGGACAAAGTTGTATATTCGAAGGCAACATCCGAGGGACTATAATTTATTTTATGATGATTTAACCGAAGGGTCTTTGCTAAGGGTATCCCCATGTTCGCGGGACATGACCGTAATATCGTAATCGTAAGGCAACAAAGAGAGGTCCAAGATCACTTATTCAAAGGCAAAGTTTTACAATTAATTATATAATTAGGATGAAACTCCACATTAAAATTATTAAAAATAATATATTAAAAAATTAATACATTAGAAATTAATACATTAAAAAATTAATTTAGGGTGAAACTCCACAAGGGTATCCCACAAATAAAGTGGAATACCTAGCCAATAACCTTTTCCTGGGATATGTGAACCTTTACGAAACTCAAAAAAAAAGAAACATGTCAGAACACCAAATCAGGGTGCAATCGAAGATTACACCGGAGAAATATCACAACAATAAATAGGATATGATAAATAATGCATGGCTATGATAAAAACATAAAAAAAAACAGACTAGAAGAATCAGGTACTGTCTCGTTCGCCTCTGCCTCGCCTAGCGAAGGCCACGGATTTTGAATTTGAAAATAGCCCCATGTTAGGAACTTTGAATTTTATGGCATTTTATCACAGGAATAACATGGTCAAACATTCAGGGTATTCAGGCATATTTAAATTCCCATACGAAAGCAAATTATACATCAACATTTAATCATGATGCATTATATATGTAGATATGGCCAATTGAAAGTATAAACAATAGAGATACGCAAACCTGTTTGCCAATTCAAGGTTGAAGGGATTGACCACTTGTAGTATCGGAATAAGTTAGGCAGCGGGAATTGGACGGCGATGGCTTCGGTGCAGATGGGCTGCCTTCAGGGTTTCTTTACTCTGAATTCTCCGGGTAGGCAGGGTTCCTATGCCAAAGTTTCTATCCGTCCTTCTCTGTTCTCTCTCTTTCTTTTTTCTCAAGGTTTTGTTCCAAGGAAACCTCAGAGTGTTTTGCTTCTCTTCCTTCTTTCTCCAGTAAATCTCCCAGTGTAAACTCCAAGTGTAAACTCCAAGTCTAACTCCCCCTACTGAAACTTCAGTATTTATAGACTAATTTCGTGGGTAATGGTCTTGGAATGAGGGAGACCCAAGTCCAAAATAATTTGTTATATTTTATTTATTTATTTATTTTAATTATTTAATTAATTAATTAATTAATTAATTAATTAAAAAAAATTCTCTTTTTTTTTTTTTTTTCGTTTTTTTTTTTTTTTTTTTTTTTTTTTTAGGAAAAGTGATGGGTAATTTTTGGGGTATGACAGGATGCTCGAGGGCAAAAAGGCAGTCCTTGACGAAAGAACCGCGCTACCTGCAGGGATATGAATACAAAATACAAAACGTGTATCTCAAAGTAAAATGCCACCAAGGGGCTCAAACGTTGCTTCCTATCGAGGTCTTCCAGCTAGGAAAGCAGTAAAATGCGGGAAAAATGTAAAAGTACCACGCGGATAAAGATCCGAAGTAACAGCAATTAGAGGAATGGGAAACCCTGAGATCCTTCCAAAGCTAATGCCATCAAAGAAAAGTGAGTCAGTACAGGTAATCGGAATGAACCTCCAGGGGTTATCCCACAAATAAAGTGGGAAACCATGCAAGTTATCCCTGCAAAAGTCATGTGAGCCCTCACAAAAATTCAACAAAAGGGTTAGTGAAACACAATAAGCATTTTTTCATGAACAACAGTATGGTTTCAGAAACCTCAAACCCTGTGGCATACACTCAAAAATTAAAAGGTTAAACATTCAAGGCATTGTTTATACATTCATATACATATTAAACCCATGGGCAAAGGTAATGGGAATAATGGCAAACCTGATTGGAGAGCTTGATTGAAATTGAGTTGCACCCGTGAGGTTTACAAAACAATCTTCAGGGTTTATGTGAGGCAGAGGCGATTCTGTGTAGCTGAGTTCCCTTCGGGGTTTGGAGGTTGCTCTGAACTCCGTTAGGTCTTCTCTCACTATCTTTTTCCTCAGGATTTTGTTCCAAGGAAACCTCAGAGTATTTTGCTTCTCTCCCTTCTTCTCCTCTTCTGTCTGGCTTTTGTTTCAATGAAACTCTAGTATTTATAGGCTAATATTGGTAGCTTAGTAGGCTTTTGAGAAAGGTCCAAGTCCAAGATTTTTTATTATTTATTTATTTATTTATTTATTTAATTAATTAATTTTTTTTTTAAATTATTTTTTGTTTATTTATTTTTTTGTTAAAAAATTATTATTATTTTTTTTTTTTATTTATTTTTTTTGTAATTTTTTTTTTTCGGATCTAATTCTGATTGACATGATGAAATGCAATATGAAATGCTAAATAAATGCATGGATGAGGAGGGCAAATTTTGGGGTGTTACAGCTGCCCCTATTCAATCATCAGCTAACCCGAGTAGGATGAAAGCGAACAGCTTATCAGACAAACGGGGTGAGCTGTGATTGAATATCAAAGATAGACCGAAAATTTGCGCTCCGAGAACACCACAAAAACGCGGAAATACACCGCGCTGTTTATTTTTCTTCCGATCCTCTGGCTTGATCTGAATCAGTCTTCTGGCTTAATCTGGAGTGTCGATCCTCTGGCTGAACCTATACTCAATTTAGTCCTCTGGTTGGATATTAATTTTGATCCTCGGGATGGATACGAATTTGATCTTCTGGCTAGATCTTCTTCGATCTTCTGGCTAGATCTCCTTCGATCTTCTGGCTAGATCTCCTTCGTTTCGATTCTCTGGCTGAATCTATTTCCTTTGATTCTCTTGCTGAATCCATTTTCGGTCTTCGGGCTAGACCTGACTTTGATCTTCTGGCTAGATCTGGAGTGTCGATCCTCTGGCTGAATCTGAACTTAATTTGATTCTCTGGCTGAATCTACTTCGATCTTCTGGCTAGATCTGAATTGTTTCGATTCTCTGGCTGAATCTACTTCGATCTTCTGGCTAGATCTGAATTGTTTCGATTCTCTGGCTGAATCTATTTCGATCTTCTGGCTAGATCTGGATTGTTTTGATGATAAATTCCCATCATTAGGATCCCGCATCTGAGGCATGCGCTGGTTGACCCTCTTTTGAAATCTAAACCCAACCTTCATATTAGATATGCAGCTTCGAGAATATTCCACTTTTGGGCTTCGTACATATTCTTCGGGCTAGAACATGTTGTAACGACTCCTCAATTAGACTTGCTGGGGAAATAAAGCTTGTAGGCGACTTCACTGGGGAATCTTCAAATTGAGCCTCAGGCTGACTCTTGGGAAAACGATTCTCAGGCTGAATCTTCAAAAATGACCCTCATGCTGGATCACGGGAAAACGATTCTCAGGCTGAATCTTCAAAAAGTGACCCTCATGCTGGATCACGGGAAAACGATTCTCAGGCTGAATCTTCAAAATGACCCTCAGGCTGGATCACTCACGCTTGATCCTCTGGTTGGATCTCATGACCTTGGTTGTAAAGTAATTCTTCAGTCTGCTTGGAAGAACCTGTTTATCAGCTTATGTGTATGCTTGATATGATATGCATGCAAATGCAAATGTTATGCATGGTGTAAAAAGAAATCTGCTTGGGGAAGCAAACTCCGGTAGGGAACAGATCGTTGTATCAATCCTTGAATGCTCTGTGGGGAATGATCCGTCTGCCGGGACCAATGAGCCACCAAAAATAATTTGGCGCTTGAAAAGTTGACCTTGCGGGGGGAGTATCAACTATGGAAACTTTGTTCAGCGAGGCTCTGTGAGGAGAGTCTGTGGGGAAAACACTTCCTGGGGAAATGTCGTAGGAAACGACCTTTGCTAGGGATATGAACTTGCTAATCGCCCTCAAGCTGGGGATTAACAAATCTGTTAAAAATAATCTGCTGGGGATGAGATGAACACTGGGAACACCACCCTCTTGTCCGTTGGGTATGCAACCACTCCGCTGTTGCTAGGAAGATACAGTCTGACACTGTCAACTCCGCTGGGGATATATAGTCTGGATACTGTCAACTCTACTGGGGATAGACAGTCTGGATACTGTCAATTCTGTTGGGGAACATGCTCTGCTGAGGAGAGACTTTGTCAACCGCTTGGGGATGAGGATTCATGACTTGGCATCCGGTTCCTGTGACCTGCAACCAAAAATACACGTATGCCTCGGGGGAATTACTCGGTTTGAATTCACCGTTCGGGATTAAGCACATTCAAAGCAATTTTAAATGTTTTCCTGTGCAAATCATCTGCAAAAGCCACCATTATGTTCATATGCAATATGTTTTATCAAAAATTCGGACATTTTTGCAAACAAACTGATAAATGAAAAATAAAGAGGCTCTTTAACTGAATTATTCGACTCTTAATGGGGAGGAAATTTGTGCCAGGAATAGGCGAGGGTATCAGGAAGCTGATCCCTGAAAAGAGGTGATCGCTATAAAAAAAAAAGAACTATCCTAATGACAATGTGGAAACGGGGTCCCACTGAGTTTCGACTCTGCTATGACTCGTATGTCCTCAAGACGCTCTGCTCATCTTGCTTTCTGAAGTGGATGATTAGTCGATCTTTAACCTTCAAAGATTGACGGATTGAATGAAACGGTGATATAACACTGATGAACTCAGATCACAGTCATTCGCTTATTCCCTAACTTTTGCCTGGATCGCCCCCTTTTTCGGGTTTTCAATCCACCGGGATACCCATTTTTGCCTGAGCCGCCCTTTTGGGTTTTCGACTCACCGGGTGTACTCTTTTTTTTTATATATCCCTAATTTTTGCCCGAACCTCTTTATTCTCTTTTTTTTTGGTTCGTCGGGATACCCTTTTTTTTGCCTGGACTATTCTTTTTATCGTCCAGCGGGTCTATTTTATGCGAAGTATTTTTTTTTTAATTGCGTCTGAGTTAATAGGGGACGGGAATCCTTCGCCCTCCATGGTTGTTAGCGTCAAAGCTCCGCCATAGAAAATCCTTTTAACCACGTACGGACCCTCATAGTTTGGTGTCCATTTGCCCCTGTGATCTGTGTTGGGAGGAAGAAATATTTTGAGTACCAATTCACCGACTTGATACCCCCGAGGGTGCACTTTCTGACCAAATGCTTTCTTCATTCGTCTCTGACCGAGATACGTCAATTCTGGGTACGTAGTTCCAGCATAGCACCATTTCCCGTTGGTTTGATTGATGACCAAAGCTGAATCCCCGTATACATCCAGGGTTTTAATCTGTATATTGACGGCTTCCTCAAGTCTTAGGATACAAGCTTCGTATTCGGCTTCATTGTTGGTGCAGGGAAAAGTTATTCTGGCACCAAATGGCATATGAACCCCCTTCCGGTGTGATCAACACTACACCAACTCTGCGATCATTGACGTGGACCGCCCCATCAAACATCATAACCCATTTGGATTCAGGGTCAGGCCCCTCCTCCGGGAGTGGTTCCTCTCAATCTTTCGATTTGAGAAACATGATGTCCTCATCAGGAAAGTCAAACCTCATAGGTTGGTAATCATCAACCGGTTGCTCTGCAAGATAGTCTGACAAGACACTTCCCTTGATGGCTTTTTGTGAAGTGTATTGGATATCATACTCTGTCAGTATCATTTGTCACCTAGTAACCTTTCCGGTAAGTGATGGCTTTTCAAAAATATACTTGACTGGATCCATTTTTGATATCAATAGAGTCGTGTGAGTCAACATATACTGTCTTAGTCGGTGAGCAGCCCATGCCAAAGCGCGGCAAGTTTTCTCGAGCAATGAGTATCTTTGTTCACAGTCGGTAAACTTCTGCTAAGGTAGTATATTGCATGCTCTTTTCGACCTGACTCGTCATGCTGACCGAGCACACAACCCATTGACCTTTCTAACACAGTCAAGTACATGATCAACGGTCTTTCCTCTCGGCCTGTAGACTGGCCCCGATCTTGATCTCTTTCTTGTCGTCTTCGGTACCAACGTTGATGGTCTCAACCACCTCCTGATAAGGTGTAATAGCTCGGTCCTCCTGTTTCAACAATCTGGCTAACCCTTCAGGCAATTCACAAACTTCCTCAGCCCCTTCTTCGGCTTGATAGATAGGATTGTCGAAGTCATACTTGGCCATAGCAGTGTCGTTAGCAGTGAGATCCGAGTGGTCGGCTCTGCATGATGGAGGATCATGCTTTACCTTAGAATGAGAGAGATTTTTTTTTGAAAGAAAGGAAAAACGAAAAAAGAAACATTGCCATTTTTTTGTAAAAAGTAAAAAAACTGAAAGAAAGAGAACACAAAATTGTTTGCAAAAGCCGTCCTTTATTGATGATAAAAATAATTGCGAAACGTAACTAAATGGATGGCCCTACAAATGAGTCATTACACCTTGGGCAAAGTGTAAGACTTTATTATGCATGTAATAAAAGGAAAACAATAAAAATCACTCTTTCAGCAGAATAACCCGGACGGTTTTTCGGACGACCAATTGTCGAGCTTTTCTCCTGGGACACACGGGCGAATCCAGCTATCTAAGTCACAGTCGCTGTCAGCCTTGTCTTCATCTGCAGCATTGACGGTGTGGGGAGAAACCAAACCCCCGCTAGAGAGAGTACCGGTTTCATTCTTCTGAGATCCCGGAGTATACCCCAATCCAAACTTGTCTTCTTTGATGACTGGCTCCACAAATTTGCCCCAGCCTTGGGCATTACCAGCTTTAACCACTTCGACAGCATTAATCCCCTGCCCGCCGTGAGCCGGCATTGGGTTCTGGATAACATTAGGCACCGGAGCAAAATTGATAGCCTGGTGTAGCACCTCAAATTTGCACCCTATCATTTTGTACATTCATTTCATATTAGGTCATTAACATAACATGGTCCACTGCATAACATTGCATTGTCCATTTGCCCAAGTGCAAGCTCAGCTGACCAATTGGGTCAAACTGATCAGGAGAATTAGTCAATCAAGCAAGCAAGTGCCATTTTCATTGAGACAAAGCCCTATGGTTGATTTATCAAATTCATATGGTCTAAGGATCATTGTGAGGTGATTTGGCCTAAGATTGGATGCTCAGAAGTCATCAGTCAAGCTGAATTTCAGCTGGAATCATAGAAAGTCAACTGTGGTCAATTGTGGTCAACCGTGCCCGATTTTATGGATTGGAAGGTGTGAGATGGTTTGAAAAGCCTCATTCATGTCCATACAAGTCTCATTTGACATATCAAAGACCAAGGTTGAAGATTTGGAGGTCAGACAAGAAGTTTCCTAAAATGGCAGGTGACCTGTAATTTCAGCTGCCCAAAATGGAAAGTTTTTCTCCCCAAAATTACTTCATCATACAAGCTTCAAATGGAATTTTGTCCAACATGAAAGTTGAAAATATTGATCTCACCATTCCAAAAAGTCCAAGAACTTGAAATTCCCATGTGTGGTTAGCAAGATATGGTCCATTCATTTTCCAAAAATGCCCGAAATCAAAGTGCCATAACTCTCACATGGAGTGGCCAAATTGGATGGTTTTTCTTTGAGCAAATCACATTTAATGTGTACTTTCATAATCCATCATCACATTTTTCCAAAAGCATTCACATAAAAAGGCCATTTTTCAAGTGCACTAATTAAAAACCAAGGGCAAAATGGTCCAACTTTCAAAATATTTGGAATTTTGGCATGGGACTTTTTGCAACAATTTCTAAATATCATTTGTGACTTGTTTGAACCAAGTTTGGAGAGAAAAATCAGCTGCATTAACCAAGGGCATTTTGGCCACACTTGAAAATTGCACATTAACACTAATCATGTACATTTTGCTAATCTTAATTAATTTGTGATTAAGCATTGGTATAAATAGATAATTGCAACTGTATTCATTAACCACTAATCATTTTTTCAGATTCATCCAAAAAATCTCCAAATTCTCTCACTTTTTCTCCACTTTTTCACAATTTTATATAAGCATTTTTTCACCATTTCATCCATAATTCACCATTGTTTGTGCTTGTTTTTGGTATAATCTTCATCTGCAGGCATCGGTAGAGTTCTGTTTTCGGCATTTTAAGCAAGATTCGCACAAGAACTCCATTGTTGGAAGCTTGAGTTCTTCCATGGCAGCTGCAATTTTCTTCGGATTCGAGCACTTATGAGCTGGATTTTCACCATCAATCACCTCCATAATCAATCTACTACATCTGTTTTTGTGAATTGGAGCTAAATACGCAAAGATTTCGCACCGCCACTCCAAGAAGGTGAAATTTCGAACTTGTTAATTCACGCAATTGTTATATGCATCTTGTAGTGCGTTGAATGTAGAACATTTTGCCGTTTGAATCGCGTAATTTCGTCGAGTATTCATGGAGATATTTGGATTTAAAGTTTATGCGTCAAAGCTTCTTTCGATCGGATCTTTTTATACGTTAATCTTTAGCCAAAAGCGTTGCCATATACGTAATCTACATGGAGAGACGGTTACCACGGTACAGGGTTCGCACGATTTGGTAAAGAAAAGTTCGAAACTGTTGCTGCTGTTGAAGAACATGAGCCGCGCGAAGAAGCTGAAGATTTCTGGGCAAAAGCGCTGTTAGATCCGTCATTAGCATGGCCAATTTCGAAATGGTGTTTCCCACCAAATCCAGCCAACCAGACGCGGCCACGTCATTAATGAGCTGCTATGCGTTTTGGCCTGGCGAAGAGTATTTACTGAAATGCCACCGTGTGTTTTGGACCAGCCTGGCTGCATATTCACGTTACTGCTATTGCTATTAATTAATCCACATATTAACAATTAAATAAATATTATCATAATATTACAAAACTTATAAAATTCATATAAAATTCAATATTAGTCCAAATTAGGTGGGACTTTTTTTGTTAGTTTCCAAATTTTATCTACTTTTTTTTAGGCATAGTAGTAAGTTGTGCCTGGTAAAATTTTTGAATGGTATATTGATATTTGACATGTGTGACAAATTTGCATGTTTCACCATTTTAATCACCAAATACTCATACATTATCCAAAATTAATGAAATTTCATATGGTGATTCTTGACACATTCCTGGAGATTTTCATGTATCATTTGTGATTTTTGGACCTCTGGATTGGTAGATATGATTTATTCAATTTGAGTGTGACAATATGTGTCACACTATGCCATGCTGAGTTCATAAATTAATTTACCATGCTTCCACTAGGCCTATGGCTCTGATTTTTTGGATGAGATACAATGTATATGTTAACTTTCAACATGAATTTTTGTGGATTTAATTGATCCATTTTCTATTTGATTAGGATTTTTGATTGCTGTTTAGCAATTTTAGGGCTTTGTTTGTGTGACAATTTTACATATGTTGCTAAATCCTCATCCCTAATCCTATGATAATGAAATTTGGTGGAGTGGTTCCTAACATGTGTAGCTTCCATTTGGCTTTGGTCCCATTAATTTCCCATGTGAAATCACTGTTTTATGAATTATTGAAGATGATGCTTATGTGGAGGCCTTGAATTGGCTTGTATAAGTGTGTCTGGACTTCTTGATTTTCATTGACCTACTTTCTTTTGTCCAATTGAGCTGAAAATTGATATGCCATACATTGAATATGTCCTGTTTAGGTGTGAATTTTTGTGGAATTAATTGAATTGATTTGGTATGCTTTTGAGTGAGATAGTTCTGTTTGGTTATTTGAAGTTGCAAATTGCATGATTAAGGTTAAATTGTGCATGAAATGATAATGGTGAATGATATGAGCATGGGACCAATTGCATTTTATTTTGAATTGTTTTAATGTGATTTTGGTTGAATTGCACTTGCTGTTTAGATTTTTTTTCTCCCTTTTGGACCCTAGGCTTGGCCTAGTGGTCTAGTTTCTCACATTTGGTGTGGATTTTCAGGATGAAATGCACAATGCTTAAGGAGATTGCTTCAAGGCAATTTGAATTGAGTTTGGCTGGTGTTTATGAACTAACATGACTTTGTGTTGTAGGTTTGATGCTTGAGCTTGAGCTTATAGCTTGCACTTGTGTGCATTAACTTGTGTTGCTTTGTACAGATTAACTGATTAACAATTTGCTGTTTACTGTTGGTTTGTCTGAGTACTGATGATACTTGATTGATTTCAGGTACATTTAGTTGCTTACAGTTCTTTAAGAACTTGCTTGCTGCTACTTGGTTTTTAAACCATTTGAGGTAGGACTTCTATTCTTCATGTAGTCTGGAAGACCTGGCCTGTTACTTGGCCAGGCAACTGTCTGAAGTCCTCCTTAAGAGGCGATGTTTGTGGTTGTTTACATTTGTGCCCAAGCAGGTGAAGACCTCAATGAGGCAATTGGTGGATCAAAGAGATATGCAATCTATCTCCCACTATTCTGTTGAGTCGTCCCTCTGCTCACACCACTGTGTTGATGCATTGGGACACAAGCCCAAGATCTTGTACAGTGTACAATCGAGTCAGAGTCTTGAGCGTAGAAGGGTTCCCACATTCTGAACCCACGCTCCTTTGTCTGAAGCTCTCCCTGACCAGGGATAAGAGCTGTGAAGTCTCATTTTCACTCACCTTTCATCAGCTTCACCTTGACCCTCAATGTCAAGGTTAAGAGCTAACCTTACCCCGATACAGAGGCTTGTTTGTTGAGGTTGATATGACCCCTCGACTAAAGCCTAGCCCTGATGTTTGAGCCCCTTGTTGGTGTGTTTATTTCATGCTGTATATGTTTGTGTGGTGTGATTGTATCCCCTAGGTTTGTTAGACTCCGCGTAGTCTCGTTTGCATGACAATTAAGGTAGCACGGTTCCTTTGTATAGGACTTCCTTTCTTGCTTGAGCTTTCCTAAAACACAAACAAACATTATCCCCTCTTAAGGATACGTCAACTCCTTCTACTATAGGTGAGTAAGTCTCCAATGGTCGAGCATCCGGTAGATTGCGTAGTGACGTTGTCCACTTAAAAAACACAAACCAACAGGAATAGTTTAGCCGAACTACGGCAACTCTGATTCTCATGTCCAGATGAGATACGTAGGCACGAGATGCGATGTCTTGTCGAGTTTGACTAACAACTAACACTAATGCTTTTCTCTCGCCCTCGTTGCGATTGAGACCTCCCCTTTCTCTTGCCCTAGTTGCAATCGAGACCCTTCTTCTGCCCGTGTCTTTGTTTTGTGTTGTTGTGTGCTTGGAAGCTGATGTAAGTCCACCGAGTGGCATTCGGGTTCCAGTGTTGGTGTGTGTTTTGGTTCGGATGCTGATGTAAGTCCAGTGATTGGCATTCAGGCTCCACGTTTGCCTCCTTGTGTGTGTTTTTGGTTCGGATGCTGATGTAAGTCCAGTAATTGGCATTCAGGCTCCACGTTTGCCTTTGCCTGTATTTGTTTGTGTGCGTGTCAGCCGAGCTACGAATGCTCTGATTCTTCTTCGTCCAAGAAGATACGTATGCATAGGATGCGACATCCTAGCGAGCATGTGTCGTTTCCCCAGTCCGAACTACTTTGACTCTGATGTCTATGCTTGATAGACTAAGTAGGCCCAGGATGTGATATCCTGCCGAGTCCGGCTTGTTTGTTTCTTGTGTCTCTTTCAGCCAGTGTTTGTGTGTGTTTGAGCAGTGTTTTAGCAACCAATTTCCCTTCCTATTGTGCGTGGATCCCGTCGAGTACGACGGATGCGTAGGGGTGCTAATACCTTCCCTTCGCATAACCGACTCCCGATCCCATTCTCTTTGGTCGCGAGACCATGCTTTTTCCAGGTTTACTCTGAGCGTTTCCTTTCCCTCTTTTGGGATAAATAACGCACGGTGGCGGCTCTGTTGTTCTTGTTTTCCCCGCCGGTTTTTCGCGTAATGCGACAGCTGGCGACTCTGCTGGGGAATAGAGAAGTTTACCTGTGCTGGTCCATCTTCCCTAAGCGAGTCTCTCCTAGCGCTCTCTAGGTTAGGGCTTTGGTTGTTATTTGCTGTTATTTATTGCATTCATTTCATGTACTGTTTGCATTCAATGTGTGTATTAATGTTTGCATTCATTCATTTCATCTGCTGTGCTGGTTGTGTGTTCTCTGATTGGGGGTGGGTGTTACTCGAGGTAAAAGGCCCAATACCCAGGCTATGAGTGCAATCTAGGAAACCTAGGAATAGAGTGAGTCATGGGAAGCGGGTGGTATGCGCCACTTAGCGGAACATCGACGTCACGAGCAGTTCAGACCCTGGTGGGGTACCATCGTTGCATACTTCAGGTGTGTATATGATGGTATTCTGCGAAAGGTTATTTATGCTGCATTTCTTTCGACCTTACCCTGGCCTAGATGACACCCGTGAGTGGGGAGGGAATGATCATTTTAACAGGTACAGATGGTGACTGTTGGTGACTGATGGTGACCGGTTGTTGGACTCAGCGTGTTCCTGTTGGTGACTCAGTTTCTCAGATTGGGTTCAGATGAAAGTTGACCAGTTGACTTTGGGTTTCAGATGGTTGTGATCAGAGTTCGAGCCGAAGCTTCGATCCTGTGTCCAGATATGCACAGCTTGCCAGTCGTGTCTGCATCATGTGCATCATAGCATGTTTATTTTTCAAAAGAAACGCAATCAACAAAAAAAAAGAATCAATAAAAAAATTGAAAAAAAAGAAAAAAAAATGATCTCTGCATGCATATCATTTCTCAGGTACATTCCAGAGTCTGTTCACTGATAGATCCGGGTGCTCATTTACAGAAGAAATTGTTGGTTTCACTCGGTACTCATTGCTCTTGTATATTGTGCCGTTGCTGCAGATTGCTTTTTTTCGAAGATGAATCAGGCTCTTTGAAGGCCTGAGAAATGATCATTATCATGTGCATCATATGCATTAGCATCATAATCATAACATGTTGCATAACAGGTGTTCTAGTTCGGACTTCTCACTCTGGCTCCTGTCTAAGACAGGATTGTGGATCATCGTCCGCACCGCAACCAGATCGAATCATCAGAGGAGTATGGATCAGGTTCAGACTGAGTTGGCTGAGATGAGGGCAAACATGGCCCAGTTCATGACCATGATGCAAGGGGTTGTTCAGGGGCAAGAGGAGCTGCGAGCCTTAGCCCAGAGACAGGAAGCCATGATTCTGCCACCCAGTCGTGCTTCACCAGAGGGGGTCCCCGTTAATGATCAAATTGCTGCTGCCACTATTCCGGTCAACAACTACGACGTGGATGATGATTTGAGGGGTATCATAATCAATGGACAGCCTCTTGCTACAGAGACTGTTAATGTCAGAGTAACCCGTACTCCGGTTCGCCATCGTGGCTCTTCAAGTTCGTTGAATTCTAAGAAGCCATTCTCTGGGGCACCCAAAAGAGGAGAGAGTGAAACAAATGTTGTGCACCGGCGAGGGAGTGCGAACAGAGGACAATATCGTCAAGCTGCCGCTGTGACTATTCCAGCAACTCCGCAGCCACAGAGAAGACCAACTCAGCAATATCAACACCAGCAACATCGTCCTCAACAGCAGGCTTACCAGCCTCCCTATGATAATCAAGCCAATGCGAGTAATGAGAGGAAGAGGATCATTTTTGATCCGATCCCTATGTCATACTCAGAGTTGTATCCCTCGTTGATAGAGCGGAACTTGATTACTCCCAGAGACCCGCCGGCTATACCCGTCAACCCTCGGTGGTGGTATAGGCCTGAGCAGCATTGTGTGTATCATTCGGGTGCTCCTGGTCATGATGTGGATAGTTGCTTTCAGTTGAAAATGAAGGTTCAAGACCTCGTGCAGTCAGGTATTCTGAACTTTGAAGACTTGGGTCCCCGTGTTAATCAAGCTTGAAGATAACAAGTCGCGGGCTGGCGTTGGCTTTTCTCCTGAGGTCTTCAACAAAGAGGGTTGATCAAAAGCAGAAGCTACTAATGCAAGAGATTCTGACAGTTGTTATCCCTGGTGGGATCTATCACAATTGGGTCACTGTGGGCGTTCCTACAGTTGTTCATAAGTCAGAGTAATAATCACTTTGTTTAAAAACCCTTCTCCCATGCCAAAGGGAGAAGTGATGACACTGTTGGCAACATTTTGTGCAATGATATTTTCATTCAAGTAAATGCATGTTAAACATTTGTTTTTCCAATTGTTTTCCCTTTTCGCTTTTTGCATGAAATTGGTGATCACAAAAAACCCTAAAAACAGGAATAAAAGCAATCTTTTCATCAGCATAACGATTGTCTTATTTGTTTTCCAAAAAGTTTTTCATATCGAAATCATTATGCAGGTTGTTTCTCAAACCCATTGAACATAATGATCGGACGTCATCTCCCAATTTTGAATTCCCTGTATTCGAAGTAGAAGAAGATGATGTTGAAGGGATTCCTGACGAGATTTCCCGACTTCTTGAGCAAGAAAAGAAGATCACTCAGCTGCATCTCGAGAATCAGCAGAACAGCCAACTGAGGCATCAAAAAAAATCAATCAAAAAAAAAACAAAGAAAGAAAGGGTGCAAAAGAAATCAAAAGAAATCAAAAGCAAAATCAAAAGAAAAAACAAAGGAAAAATAGCACCCTCAAAGTCCCAAGTTGACTGATGCTGAATTTGATCGAAAAGAAGAGATTAACTGCCAGGTGTCATGGTCAGTTATATCAGCAGAGAGTGACGAAAGCATTCGACTAGAAGGTCGAGTCTCGAGTTCTGAGAAAATGACCTTGTGCTCAAGAAAGTCTTGTCTTTCGTGCCCGATTCCAGGGGCAAGTGAACTCTAAGCTATGAATGTCCATATGCTGTCAAGAGAGCCTTTTCAGGCGGTGCTTTGACACTTACAGCAATGGATGAAGAAGTTCACTCGTCCTGTGAATCCAGATGCAGTCAAGAAATACTTAGCCTAAACAAAAAAAAGCAAAACAGCTCGCTAAGTTGAACACCCCAAAGGGTAACTTAGGCAAAAAGGAGCGTCTCGGTGGATTGAAAACCCGAAAGGGCGATCCAGGCAAAAGTTAGAGACATTGAAAAAAGAATTTGCATCCCGCTAGATTGAGCACCTCACACCGGGGCAATCTAGGCAAAAATTAGGGATTTGGCAAGTAACTGCATCTTGACAAGACCGTGTTCTATATCTCTCATCCGCCAGGAATTCTCTATGCGTCGTCGACCGAAGCTCCGAATACATCGAGATTCAGAATGGTAGAGGAAAGGTCATTATGTTCAATGTAGCCCTCTCCAATATATATCACCGATTTCAAACTTGTACAGATCTATGGAGTCTCGCCCTTTGCAGACTACCATTCCATCACATCGATTTGAGCTTTTACCCCATTATTTGCACTCTTATTTGTTTCAACTCAACAAATGTTTTGCATGTTTTAATTGATAAAGTATCATTGTTTTCAAAATAAACAAAAATTTTCACAAAATTGTTCTTAAACAAAGTGAACATTCACAATGATGAAAGGATACCTAGGAGACCCGCAGTGCTCTCCCAAGGGTGGTATGATTACCGACGGGTAAGACAGTCGTTCGTATCTGGAGCATAACTGTATCTTTGTCCTGTAGAACCTTTTCATGGTCTCTCCTCAGCGAGGTTGCTCAGTGCAGTGTTGGTTGAAGTTGTTCATCTTCACGTCCCCGACAGTGCAACATGTTTTCTCCAAGTCTCTGTTAGCCCTATGGTGGGGCATCCCTAATAGAGTGCTGTTTGAGCCCTATCGTGGGGCATCCCCAGCAAGGTTATTGTTTTGGACATTATCGTGGGCCAGTTCTCAAGCAGTAGGTGTACTGAAGACTTCAATTTTCGTCTCTCCAGCAGAGCAGTCTTCTCCTCTCCCTGGCACGGATGCTTTTCTGCAACGATTCGGTATTTGGAGGATTGACGTCTCAGTATTCCGTCATTTTCTCAGGTAGGTCCTCAGCAGAGTGGTTGACATGAGGAACTTCATCGATGCCTATCTATTTTCACCAGAGATCTGGCTGATTCTTGGTATCTCTGTTCTCCAGCATGAGTGAGAAGTCAGTGCTCTCCCTACAAAGTTTTCATCAAGCAGATTTCCTCAGCAGAGTCTCCCCACAGAGTGGAGTATTTGATCAGTGGGCTCCCTAGCGGGGTTTTCATTCACTTTGCATTTTGCATGTAGTGATCATTGCATCCTCAAATCGCGTAGCATTTCCATTCATAATGGAGCATTACGCCATAGAAAAATTCAAACATATGCATTCATGTGTTAACCCGATCAGACCGTCTCCCCGGCAGAGGCAGCTTCTTGTTCGACGTCTGTACAGCGCTTTCGCTACAGTTGCTCCTGACGGCACTCAGGATTGGTACCCCCAGAGAGGTTTATTTCCTCATCCGTTGGTGAAAGAAAAACCTGGTTTTACCCAGTAGCCTCCTAGTAGATGTGGGTGTGTCTGATCTCTCCATGTAGAGTCTACCCCTTAAGCAGAAAGTGTCCATCCTTTCCTGCCATTTCCCCACTGAGATACATCCTCGTGGATGACGGTTGCTTCCGTTCCCTCCCTAATGGGATGGGTTTTCCCTATTGAGTTCTTTCCTCATTAGGATGAGTCTTGATTCAGTTTGCCTTTTTGGATCGATCCTAAATTGGCTTCTTGTTGACTGTCTCTTGTGTTGCCCTGGGGCATGAATGAATAGTGGCTCACTAACCGGTACTCATTCATCTTATCCTCAGCGGAATTTGTGGGCTTCTACCTACAAACCGGTAGTTGTAAGTCCTATCTTTGTGGTTTTCTACCCAACCGGTAGTTGTAAAATCCCACTTTCATCCCCTAGCAGAGGTAACCTTTGTGGTTCATTCTGTCGGTTGGCTTCTACCTACAAACCGGTAGTTGTAAGTCCTATCTTTGTGGTTTTCTACCCAACCGGTAGTTGTAAAATCCCACTTTCATCCCCTTGGTGGAGTTAACCCTGTGTGCTCATCCTATCGATGACTGGTTACTTTCCCGTGGTTTTCTACCTACAAACCGGTAGATGTAATCCCCTCTTTGCAGTTATCAGTATCCAGTTTGCGGTATTGATATTCTTTTCCCCTCTGGATACTTGCCTTGATCAAGCAGTATTGTCCCCAGTGGGTTTCTCACTTCCCTTTGGATATTTGCTCCGAGTTGGCAACTTTATCCTCTTTTGATTGGTCATCTTTGCATACCTATTCCTGGTACCCGATGCCTTTCTTTTCGGTCGTTTATCCATTTAACAGCCTACAACCCGACTATGGATAATCTTCCATGCGAGATTATTATCTACGTTTTGACGGCTATAGATAATATGTCTCATGCACTCTCTGGTCAGTCTTTTGATTGTTTTCTCTAGTCGAGTAAGATTCGTATTCCTTGTGGAATCGAATTTCCATCCTTTAACAAGTTTGCTTTCGCTCTCTTCAGGATGATTTCGGTCGTTTTATCCATCTAACAACCTACAACCCGGTTATGGATAATCTTCCATGCGAGTCTATTATCTACGTTTTGACGGCTATAGGTAATCTGTCTCACGCGCTCTTGGGTCGAAGTCGTCCTCCCCAGTCGGGTAAGATTCGTATTCCTTGTGGAATTGAATGTCCATCCTCTAACAAGACTGCTTTTCTAGCCCTCTTTAGGATGTTGAGTGTTTTTGAACACAAACCAATTCACGTTTTGGTCGGTCACCTGTTTTCTGCCTACAACCCGGCATCCTTGGTGTTCCTTCCTGTCTACTCTCTGTCATGACCTTGATCCCCAGTGATTTTCCTCCTCTCCGTTGGTGTCGATAAACGTCGAGTTTTTCCCCATCATCCATTGATGATTTGGTTGTGTTCGCTCTCCCTAGAAGAGTCCTCCTCTCCGTTGGTGTCGATAAACGTCGAGTTTTTCCTATGCGTCCGTTGGCGTATAGTTGATATCTTTCCCCACAGGGTCTTCCCCAGTTGAACCTCTTCTCCGTTGGTGTCGATAAACGTCGAGTTTTTCCTAGTCGTCCGATGATGTCTAGTTGCTTATTCCCTACAGATCATTTGGTAATACCATATGATTCCCCTCAGAGTTTTCTCCTCTCCGTTGGTGTCGATAAACATCGAGTTTTTCCTATTCGTCCTATGACGTCTAGTTGTACCCTTCCCCAAGTGGATTTACCTCCCCGTTGGTTTCGATAAACGTTGTGTTTTTCTCATTCGTCCGATGACGTCTGATTGTATACCCTATTCCCAGTCATTCATTAATGTCTGTTTGATTTCCCAGCCAGAATCCCCAGTAGACGTCCTATTTGGTGTCCGGTTGTGGTCTCCCTTTCGTCCTATGACGTCTGGCTGAGTTTTCTCCTTCTCCGTTGGTGTCGATAAACGTTGAGTCTCCCTTTCGTCCTATGACGTCTGGTTGAGTTTTCTCCTTCTCCGTTGGTGTCGATAAACGTTGAGTCTCCCTTTCGTCCTATGACGTCTGGCTGAGTTTTCTCCTTCTCCGTTGGTGTCGATAAACGTTGAGTCTCCCTTTCGTCCTATGACGTCTGGCTGAGTTTTCTCCTTCTCCGTTGGTGTCGATAAACCTTGAGTCTCCCTTTCGTCCTATGACGTCTGGTTGAGTTTTCTCCTTCTCCGTTGGTGTCGATAAACGTTGAGTCTCCCTTTCGTCCTATGACGTCTGGTTGAGTTTTCTCCTTCTCCGTTGGTGTCGATAAACGTTGAGTCTCCCTTTCGTCCTATGACGTCTGGCTGAGTTTTCTCCTTCTCCGTTGGTGTCGATAAACGTTGAGTCTCCCTTTCGTCCTATGACGTCTGGTTGAGTTTTCTCCTTCTCCGTTGGTGTCGATAAACGTTGAGTCTCCCTTTCGTCCTATGACGTCTGGCTGAGTTTTCTCCTTCTCCGTTGGTGTCGATAAACGTTGAGTCTCCCTTTCGTCCTATGACGTCTGGCTGAGTTTTCTCCTTCTCCGTTGGTGTCGATAAACGTCGAGCTTCTCCCTTTCGTCCTATGACGTCTGGTCGAGTCTTCCCATTCATTCATTAATGATTGGTTACCTCTCCATTGGTCTTGGTAAACGTCGAGTTTTTCCTAGTCGTCCTATGATGTCTAGTTGTACCTTTCCCCAAGTTGGTTCACCTCTCCGTTGGTCTTGGTAAACGTTGAGTTTTTCCCATTTCGTCCGCTGACGTATGGTTGTATATCTCTTTCCATTCATCCGATGATGATTGGTTACCTCTCCGTTGGTTTCGGTAAACGTTGAGTTTTGCCCATTTCGTCCGCTGACGCATGGTTGTATCACTATCCCCGCCTTTCATCCGATGATGTCTGGTTACCTCTCCGTTGGTTTCGGTAAACGTTGAGTTTTTCCCATTACGTCCGCTGACGTATGGTTGTATCCTTTCCTGGTTATCCCCAGTAGAGTTGACTTACCTCTCCGTTGGTCTTGGTAAACGTTGAGTTTTTCCTAGTTGTCCGCTGGCATCTAGTTGAGATTTCTGTTCCCCATTCATCGTGTGTCGATGTCTGGATGTGGTTGTGCTTTTGAAGAGAAGATAGAAAAGGAAAAAACAACAAGAAAAATTCCCAGCAGTGTGCAAATTTCTACGGTTCTTGGTATTCAATCCCTGTTTACCCTGAAAGTCTGACAGCCGTTGCTCTCATCCATTCGGGTTCCCAGTTGATTGAATAGGGGCAGCTGTAGCACCTCAAATTTGCACCCTATCATTTTGTACATTCATTTCATATTAGGTCATTAACATAACATGGTCCACTGCATAACATTGCATTGTCCATTTGCCCAAGTGCAAGCTCAGCTGACCAATTGGGTCAAACTGATCAGGAGAATTAGTCAATCAAGCAAGCAAGTGCCATTTTCATTGAGACAAAGCCCTATGGTTGATTTATCAAATTCATATGGTCTAAGGATCATTGTGAGGTGATTTGGCCAAAGATTGGATGCTCAGAAGTCATCAGTCAAGCTGAATTTCAGCTGGAATCATAGAAAGTCAACTGTGGTCAATTGTGGTCAACCGTGCCCGATTTTATGGATTGGAAGGTGTGAGATGGTTTGAAAGGCCT
Source organism: Lathyrus oleraceus (assembly GCF_024323335.1). Classification (NCBI taxonomy): domain Eukaryota; kingdom Viridiplantae; phylum Streptophyta; class Magnoliopsida; order Fabales; family Fabaceae; genus Lathyrus; species Lathyrus oleraceus. The sequence continues at coordinate 276,031,143 of NC_066582.1, forward strand.
CATTCATGTCCATACAAGTCTCATTTGACATATCAAAGACCAAGGTTGAAGATTTGGAGGTCAGACAAGAAGTTTCCTAAAATGGCAGGTGACCTGTAATTTCAGCTGCCCAAAATGGAAAGTTTTTCTCCCCAAAATTACTTCATCATACAAGCTTCAAATGGAATTTTGTCCAACATGAAAGTTGAAAATCTTGATCTCACCATTCCAAAAAGTCCAAGAACTTGAAATTCCCATGTGTGGTTAGCAAGATATGGTCCATTCATTTTCCAAAAATGCCCGAAATCAAAGTGCCATAACTCTCACATGGAGTGGCCAAATTGGATGGTTTTTCTTTGAGCAAATCACATTTAATGTGTACTTTCATAATCCATCATCACATTTTTCCAAAAGCATTCACATAAAAAGGCCATTTTTCAAGTGCACTAATTAAAAACCAAGGGCAAAATGGTCCAACTTTCAAAATATTTGGAATTTTGGCATGGGACTTTTTGCAACAATTTCTAAATATCATTTGTGACTTGTTTGAACCAAGTTTGGAGAGAAAAATCAGCTGCATTAACCAAGGGCATTTTGGCCACACTTGAAAATTGCACATTAACACTAATCATGTACATTTTGCTAATCTTAATTAATTTGTGATTAAGCATTGGTATAAATAGATAATTGCAACTGTATTCATTAACCACTAATCATTTTTTCAGATTCATCCAAAAAATCTCCAAATTCTCTCACTTTTTCTCCACTTTTTCACAATTTCATATAAGCATTTTTTCACCATTTCATCCATAATTCACCATTGTTTGTGCTTGTTTTTGGTATAATCTTCATCTGCAGGCATCGGTAGAGTTCTGTTTTCGGCATTTTAAGCAAGATTCGCACAAGAACTCCATTGTTGGAAGCTTGAGTTCTTCCATGGCAGCTGCAATTTTCTTCGGATTCGAGCACTTATGAGCTGGATTTTCACCATCAATCACCTCCATAATCAATCTACTACATCTGTTTTTGTGAATTGGAGCTAAATACGCAAAGATTTCGCACCGCCACTCCAAGAAGGTGAAATTTCGAACTTGTTAATTCACGCAATTGTTATATGCATCTTGTAGTGCGTTGAATGTAGAACATTTTGCCGTTTGAATCGCGTAATTTCGTCGAGTATTCATGGAGATATTTGGATTTAAAGTTTATGCGTCAAAGCTTCTTTCGATCGGATCTTTTTATACGTTAATCTTTAGCCAAAAGCGTTGCCATATACGTAATCTACATGGAGAGACGGTTACCACGGTACAGGGTTCGCGCGATTTGGTGAAGAAAAGTTCGAAACTGTTGCTGCTGTTGAAGAACATGAGCCGCGCGAAGAAGCTGAAGATTTCTGGGCAAAAGCGCTGTTAGATCCGTCATTAGCATGGCCAATTTCGAAATGGTGTTTCCCACCAAATCCAGCCAACCAGACGCGGCCACGTCATTAATGAGCTGCTATGCGTTTTGGCCTGGCGAAGAGTATTTACTGAAATGCCACCGTGTGTTTTGGACCAGCCTGGCTGCATATTCACGTTACTGCTATTGCTATTAATTAATCCACATATTAACAATTAAATAAATATTATCATAATATTACAAAACTTATAAAATTCATATAAAATTCAATATTAGTCCAAATTAGGTGGGACTTTTTTTGTTAGTTTCCAAATTTTATCTACTTTTTTTTAGGCATAGTAGTAAGTTGTGCCTGGTAAAATTTTTGAATGGTATATTGATATTTGACATGTGTGACAAATTTGCATGTTTCACCATTTTAATCACCAAATACTCATACATTATCCAAAATTAATGAAATTTCATATGGTGATTCTTGACACATTCCTGGAGATTTTCATGTATCATTTGTGATTTTTGGACCTCTGGATTGGTAGATATGATTTATTCAATTTGAGTGTGACAATATGTGTCACACTATGCCATGCTGAGTTCATAAATTAATTTACCATGCTTCCACTAGGCCTATGGCTCTGATTTTTTGGATGAGATACAATGTATATGTTAACTTTCAACATGAATTTTTGTGGATTTAATTGATCCATTTTCTATTTGATTAGGATTTTTGATTGCTGTTTAGCAATTTTAGGGCTTTGTTTGTGTGACAATTTTACATATGTTGCTAAATCCTCATCCCTAATCCTATGATAATGAAATTTGGTGGAGTGGTTCCTAACATGTGTAGCTTCCATTTGGCTTTGGTCCCATTAATTTCCCATGTGAAATCACTGTTTTATGAATTATTGAAGATGATGCTTATGTGGAGGCCTTGAATTGGCTTGTATAAGTGTGTCTGGACTTCTTGATTTTCATTGACCTACTTTCTTTTGTCCAATTGAGCTGAAAATTGATATGCCATACATTGAATATGTCCTGTTTAGGTGTGAATTTTTGTGGAATTAATTGAATTGATTTGGTATGCTTTTGAGTGAGATAGTTCTGTTTGGTTATTTAAAGTTGCAAATTGCATGATTAAGGTTAAATTGTGCATGAAATGATAATGGTGAATGATATGAGCATGGGACCAATTGCATTTTCTTTTGAATTGTTTTAATGTGATTTTGGTTGAATTGCACTTGCTGTTTAGATTTTTTTTCTCCCTTTTGGACCCTAGGCTTGGCCTAGTGGTCTAGTTTCTCACATTTGGTGTGGATTTTCAGGATGAAATGCACAATGCTTAAGGAGATTGCTTCAAGGCAATTTGAATTGAGTTTGGCTGGTGTTTATGAACTAACATGACTTTGTGTTGTAGGTTTGATGCTTGAGCTTGAGCTTATAGCTTGCACTTGTGTGCATTAACTTGTGTTGCTTTGTACAGATTAACTGATTAACAATTTGCTGTTTACTGTTGGTTTGTCTGAGTACTGATGATACTTGATTGATTTCAGGTACATTTAGTTGCTTACAGTTCTTTAAGAACTTGCTTGCTGCTGCTTGGTTTTTAAACCATTTGAGGTAGGACTTCTATTCTTCATGTAGTCTGGAAGACCTGGCCTGTTACTTGGCCAGGCAACTGTCTGAAGTCCTCCTTAAGAGGCGATGTTTGTGGTTGTTTACATTTGTGCCCAAGCAGGTGAAGACCTCAATGAGGCAATTGGTGGATCAAAGAGATATGCAATCTATCTCCCACTATTCTGTTGAGTCGTCCCTCTGCTCACACCACTGTGTTGATGCATTGGGACACAAGCCCAAGATCTTGTACAGTGTACAATCGAGTCAGAGTCTTGAGCGTAGAAGGGTTCCCACATTCTGAACCCACGCTCCTTTGTCTGAAGCTCTCCCTGACCAGGGATAAGAGCTGTGAAGTCTCATTTTCACTCACCTTTCATCAGCTTCACCTTGACCCTCAATGTCAAGGTTAAGAGCTAACCTTACCCCGATATAGAGGCTTGTTTGTTGAGGTTGATATGACCCCTCGACTAAAGCCTAGCCCTGATGTTTGAGCCCCTTGTTGGTGTGTTTATTTCATGCTGTATATGTTTGTGTGGTGTGATTGTATCCCCTAGGTTTGTTAGACTCCGCGTAGTCTCGTTTGCATGACAATTAAGGTAGCACGGTTCCTTCGTATAGGACTTCCTTTCTTGCTTGAGCTTTCCTAAAACACAAACAAACATTATCCCCTCTTAAGGATACGTCAACTCCTTCTACTATAGGTGAGTAAGTCTCCAATGGTCGAGCATCCGGTAGATTGCGTAGTGACGTTGTCCACTTAAAAAACACAAACCAACAGGAATAGTTTAGCCGAACTACGGCAACTCTGATTCTCATGTCCAGATGAGATACGTAGGCACGAGATGCGATGTCTTGTCGAGTTTGACTAACAACTAACACTAATGCTTTTCTCTCGCCCTCGTTGCGATTGAGACCTCCCCTTTCTCTTGCCCTAGTTGCAATCGAGACCCTTCTTCTGCCCGTGTCTTTGTTTTGTGTTGTTGTGTGCTTGGAAGCTGATGTAAGTCCACCGAGTGGCATTCGGGTTCCAGTGTTGGTGTGTGTTTTGGTTCGGATGCTGATGTAAGTCCAGTGATTGGCATTCAGGCTCCACGTTTGCCTCCTTGTGTGTGTTTTTGGTTCGGATGCTGATGTAAGTCCAGTAATTGGCATTCAGGCTCCACGTTTGCCTTTGCCTGTATTTGTTTGTGTGCGTGTCAGCCGAGCTACGAATGCTCTGATTCTTCTTCGTCCAAGAAGATACGTATGCATAGGATGCGACATCCTAGCGAGCATGTGTCGTTTCCCCAGTCCGAACTACTTTGACTCTGATGTCTATGCTTGATAGACTAAGTAGGCCCAGGATGCGATATCCTGCCGAGTCCGGCTTGTTTGTTTCTTGTGTCTCTTTCAGCCAGTGTTTGTGTGTGTTTGAGCAGTGTTTTAGCAACCAATTTCCCTTCCTATTGTGCGTGGATCCCGTCGAGTACGACGGATGCGTAGGGGTGCTAATACCTTCCCTTCGCATAACCGACTCCCGATCCCATTCTCTTTGGTCGTGAGACCATGCTTTTTCCAGGTTTACTCTGAGCGTTTCCTTTCCCTCTTTTGGGATAAATAACGCACGGTGGCGGCTCTGTTGTTCTTGTTTTTCCCGCCGGTTTTTTGCGTAATGCGACACCTGGGCATCTCTCAAATCTTGTACCTTTAACTGGAGAGCCTTGCAATTATCTGTAGTATGGCCAGGTGCGTTGGAGTGAAAAGCACATCTGGCGTTGACATCATAACCTCTAGGCAAATTATTGGGATCGATTGGTGGGGCCAGAGTTCTCAACGTAACCAGATTCATGTCAATCAGCCTGGGAAACAATACTGAATAAGGCATTGGGATTGGCTCGATGACCCGGTCCGTTTGCCTTGGACGTTGTTGATAGTGTCTGCTGATCCGGATTACCTCCTTGATTGTTGTACCTGGGTTGTTATTGAGGATGATATTGCGGTTGAGGAACATGTGTTGGAATGGTGACTGCGGCCACTTGATCTTGATAATAAGTAGGGCGTCCTCTGCCCCTGCCTTTGCTGGCATACACAACGCTTGTCTCGCCTTCTTTTCTTCGCTGATCGTTACCAGCAAACGGTCTCTTGGGACCTGATGAGTTGGAAGCACTATTGTCTTGAATTCGGCCCATCTTCAACAGACTCTCGATTCTTTCTCCAGCAATTACTATCTCTGCAAAGCTGATTGACGGGCAAGCAGCCAATCTCTCAATATAATTGCCTTGAAGAGTGTTCATGAACATGTCCGCCATCTCCCTGTCAGACATAGGGGGTTGGACGGACGCAGCAATCTGTCTCCAACGCTGAGCATATTCTCTAAAGGTCTCCTTGGCAGTCTGAGACATACCTTGCAACAAGGTCCGATTTGGAGCCATGTCCAAGTTGTATTGATATTGCTTGATAAAAGCCTCTGCCAAGTCTTTCCAGCTCTTGATGGTAGTACGAGACAAATGAGAATACCATTCACGAGAATCTCCAGTTAGACTGTCTTCAAAATAGTACATCCACAGCTTTTCATCTTCCGTGTGAGCTCCCAACCTTCCCAAATAAGATTGGAGATGAGTGCGTGGGCAAGAAGCCCCGTTGTATTTCTCAAAAGTAGGGGGTTTGAACTTGTGAGGAATCCTTACTCCCTGAACCAAACCAAGATTTGTGACATTAAAGCCTAAGGAATTTTGAGACTCCAAAGATTTGAGCTTCTCAGCAAGCTCATCCATACGGCGAGTGGTCTCGAGGGCCTCGTCGTGCAAAGAAAATTGATCACACTGATAATCTTCAGTAACGGGGTGCCCGTTAATCCGAATTCCTTGATTCACATTGTATCTTCCACCAATACCATTTCCAACATTCCCCGTGTTGCCAACATTACCCGGGTTTCCATCAACATTTGTGTTACCCGCGTTACCAGTGTTCACAGGGTTATCAGCGTTCCCAGGGTTACCAGGGTTTCCCTCAGCATTTGGTATCTCCAAATCTGGATTGGGCCTCGGTTGCTCAACCAATTCCCTCAGCTTTTCTTGGCCTGCTGCCATACCAGTCATCAATGTCATGAACTGATCCATCCTTTCACGCATATCAGCTAGCTCTTTCTGTACTTGGTCCATTGCTAGTTGTGGACGATTTTCCTTTGTCGGGTACCTGTGGACTCGCTTGGGACCAATAACTGCCTGATACAAGGAACAAACATTAGACACTGCGGTGACACCTGCAAAACAGACAAGGGTTAATATGCATGGTATGCGATGCACTGCTTGTTCAGTTTTAAGGCACCCCCGTTTTGAAAGGGAATACCCTGCAAATGAATAAGCATGAGATGTTGGATGCAAATATGCAGATGATGTTATGCAATGCAAAGGCATGTCAATCAGAATTGATGGACCCGCTTGAACATCTGTCAGGTTGCACTGTCTGGAGAGAAATTAAGAGCACACCAAACAAAGGTCATGGGATGGATCATGTTATCCTTAATATCAACCACCCATTTTGGTGGATTATGGTTTACACCTTATCAACACCCGAGTTTCATTGATATTAAGGATACCTGATCGGATTAACCATGAATCAAGGGTTTGTTGCAAGTCACGAGCATGGAGTTTAGGTTAAGAACCACCCAAAAGGAGTGTACTAAGGTTTAAACCTGCCAAACATGTTCTACAAAAGGTTCCCATAGTCATAATCCCATCTTTCGGATATTTTCAGAGGAACGACTACTCGTATTCCAAAAATATTCTCAAGAGAGACTCTTATGAGTGTAGTATCGCGTAACAATCGTATCAAATCTTACACTTGAACGACTTTCTCACTACGTCCTACGAATAGGCCAAGATGGGTTTGGTAAACTAAGGTCCTTGGCTTCTTAGGTCTATATTGGAACAAGTAATGTCTAACCACAACTTACTTATGTGACATTATTGATCTCAACATGACCTCCACCAAGTGAATGGGCTTGCAAGTCAACTCGCTAAGGAATACTCCACACAAGTTGACAGGACTATGCCATTCTCCTATCTTAAGTGCACTCGAGTTCGGGTATAGAACTCATCTCACAAAGATCACCAAGCAGCCATAGCCAGCCAACAGATAAAGCAAGGATATGTACACAATGCAATAAGGTAAAGCAGGTAAATAAATAACCGTACAAAAGCATGAACACCCAATAAACAAACAAACTACAAAAGCTAGGAGGGACTCGCTTAGGGAAGATGGACCAGCAAGAGGTCAACTTCTTTCAGTCCCCAGCAGAGTCGCCAGCTGTCGCAACCTGAAAAATACAGTGCGCGAAAAAACAACCGGCGAAAGAAAAAGACAGAAGAGTCGCCACCGTGCGTTATTCATCCCAAAGGAGGGAAAGGAAACGCTCGAAGTAAACCTGAAAAAGGAAAGGACAAGACGGGGTCTCGCAACCAAATCTTGGGTTCGGGAGTCGGTTATGCGAAGGGAAGGTATTAGCACCCCTACGCATCCGTAGTACTCTACGGGATCCACTTTTGTAGTTCTTGTCTAAAGGGTGTGGGTTTATCTTGTGCTGTTTACCAAAAAAAAAGGGTTAAATGAAAATGACTCGCGCGGATGTCGCATCCACTGCATACGTATCTCATCTGAATATGAGAATCAGAGTCTTCGTAGCTCGGCTGACCTATGGGTTGGGATGTGTGCTCGCTAAGACATCGCGTCTTATGCCTACGTATCTCATCTGGCCTGAGAATCAGAGCAAAACGTAGTTCGGCTAACTACGGGGTTATGGATTGGGTTTTGGGCGAACGACGTCACTACGCAATCTACCGGATGCTCGACCTTTGGAGACTTACTCGCCTGTAGTAGAAGGAGTTAACGTGTTGCTTTGGGTTTTAGGGTTTGGGATGCTCGAGGGAAAAAAGGCAGTCCTTGACGAAAGAACTGCGCTACCTGCAGGGATATGAATACAAAACACAAAACGTGTATCTCAAAGTAAAATGCCACCAAGGGGCTCAAACGTTGCCTTCTATCGAGGTCTTCCAGCTAGGAAAGCAGTAAAATGCGGGAAAAATGTAAAAGTACCACGCGGATAAAGATCCGAAGTAACAGCACTTAGAGGAATGGGAAACCCTGAGATCCTTCCAAGTTAATGCCATCAAAGAAAAGTGAGTCAGTACAGGTAATCGAAATGAACCTCCAGGGGTTATCCCACAAATAAAGTGGGAAACCATGCAAGTTATCCCTGCAAAAGTCATGTGAGCCCTCACAAAAATTCAACAAAAGGGTTAGTGAAACACCATAAGCATTTTTTCATGAACAACAGTATGGTTTCAGAAACCTCAAACCCTGTGGCATACACTCAAAAATTAAAAGGTTAAATTTTCAAGGCATTGTTTATACATTCATATACATATTAAACCCATGGGCAAAGGTAATGGGAATAATGGCAAACCTGATTGGAGAGCTTGATTGAAATTGAGTTGCACCCGTCAGGTTTACAAAACAATCTTCAGGGTTTATGTGAGGCAGAGGCGATTCTGTGTAGCTGAGTTCCCTTCGGGGTTTGGAGGTTGCTCTGAACTCCGTTAGGTCTTCTCTCACTATCTTTTTCCTCAGGGTTTTGTTCCAAGGAAACCTCAGAGTATTTTGCTTCTCTCCCTTCTTCTCCTCTTCTGTCTGGCTTTTGTTTCAATGAAACTCTAGTATTTATAGGCTAATATTGGTAGCTTAGTGGGCTTTTGAGAAAGGTCAAAGTCCAAGATTTTTTATTATTTATTTATTTATTTAATTAATTAATTTTTTTTTAATTATTTTTTATTTATTTATTTTTTTGTAAAAAAATTATTATTATTATTATTATTATTATTTTTATTATTTTTTTTTTGTAATTTTTTTTTTTCGGATCTAATTCTGATTGACATGATGAAATGCAATATGAAATGCTAAATGAATGCATGGATGAGGAGGGCAAATTTTGGGGTGTTACACTAGGAACCAATTCCCATACTTCATTCCTTTTGAATTAACCTAACTCTTCTTGCATGGCATTGATCCAGAACTCATCAGTCAAGGCTTCCTTGATATTTCTAGGTTCAATCTTTGACACAAAGCAGCCATGTGAGATTACTTCTCTTGATCTAGTAGTGACTCCTTTATCTGGGTCTCCTATGATAAGGTCTTTGGGATGATCCTTCTGAATTCTGATAGAGGGTCCCTTGTTGATTTTGTCATCTTCAGGTTCAGCTTGAGGTAGTTCTTCTTCCTTATTCTTGTCTGAGGAGTCAGCTGGAGAATCATTCAGAGATGTCTCGACATCGTCTGTGACATCAGTTTGTTGATCATCAACCACTACATTAATGGATTCCATCAACATATTAGTTCTGGAATTGAAGACCCTGTAGGCTCTGCTGTTTGTTGAATAGCCCAAAAATATTCCTTCATCACTTTTGGGATCCATCTTCCTTCTTTGCTCACGATCAGCTAAGATATAGCATTTGCTACCAAATACATGGAAGTATTTTACTGTAGGTTTTCTTCCTTTCCAGACTTCATATAGAGTTGTGGGAGTCCCTTTCTTTAATGTCACTCTGTTGTGGACATAGTAGGCTGTGTTCATGGCTTCAGCCCAAAAATGATAGGGTAACTTCTTAGCATGAATCATAGCTCTGGCTGATTCTTGCAGAGTCCTATTTTTCCTTTCCACCACACCATTTTGCTGGGGAGTGATGGGGGATGAGAACTCATGATGAATTCCTTCTGAAGAACAAAATTAAGCAAATTTGTTATTCTCAAACTCCTTTCCATGATCACTTCTAATTTTGATAACAGGACTTTCTTTTTCCCTTTGAAGTTTCAGACACAGCTCCTTAAAGACTTCAAACACATCAGATTTTTCTCTTATAAAATTGATCCAGGTGTATCTGGAGAAATCATCCACCACCACATATGCATATTTCTTACCACCAAGGCTTTCTACCTGCATGGGTCCCATTAAGTCCATATGAAGTAGTTCCAGGACTTTGGTAGTTGTGTCATGTCTGAGCTTCTGGTGTGACATCCTTGTCTGTTTTCCAATTTGACATTCCCCACAAATTTTTCCCTCATCAATCTTTAAGTTGGGAATCCCTCTAACTGCTTCTACTGATATGATTCTCTTCATACCTTTCAGGTGCAGATGGCCCAATCTTTGATGGCATATCTTCACTTCTTCTTCTTTGGCTAAGGTACACATTGAAGAGTATCCAGTTTCTTGAGAGCTCCACATGTAGCAGTTGTCTTTGGACCTAACTCCCTTCATGATTACTTTATTTTCTTTGTTAGTAATCAGACATTCAGTTTTTGTGAAGTTTACATTCAGACCTTGATCACATAGTTGACTGATGCTTATAAGATTAGCAGTTAATCCCTTAACAAGTAGAACATCATCAAGGTCAGGAACTCCAGGGCAATCCAGCCTACCCATTCCCTTGATTTCCCCTTTTGCACCATCACCAAATGTAACATAACTCATGGCATGAGGATGGAGTTCAGTCAACAGGTCTTTGTTCCCAGTCATATGTCTGGAGCAACCACTGTCAAAATACCAATCTTCTTTGGCTGAGACTCTAAGGGAAGTGTAGGCTATTAGACTTGTGACCTTTGTCTTAAGAGCCCATTGCTTTTTGCTGACAGTCTTGTGATGTTTGGACCTAGATTGGTGTTGAGACTGAACAGGACCAGGATAGCCATATAGCTTATAACAGAAGGGCTTCAGGTGGCCAAATTTTCCACAATATTGGCATTTCCATCTTTGATGGTTCCCTTTCCGCTGTTGTAACATCTGATGTGACATCTCAGGTTTGCTTTTACCATGGTTGCTCTTAGGTTTGGATTTTGATTTGCAACTGCACTCAGCCTTGAATCCAATGCCAGATTTGTTTCCAATTATTTGCCCAATCTGGAGAATCTTGTCTAGGGTGGCAGATCCATTGTTAAGCATTTTTACATACTTAGTCATCTCATCTAGTTTGGAATTCAAGAATACAGCCTCAAATTCCAATTTTGAGATGGTTTCCAAATACTCTTTCTTCTCATTTTTCAGTTGAGCTATCACTTCCTTCTGTCTTTCAACTTGTCTGCACACTCCTGCCCTTCTGTGGCACCACTCTTTGTAGGTAGTGTCCAGCTCTTCAAAGGATCTTTCATCATCAATTGACTCTTCCTCAGACCCCCATCTTCCTGTCAAAGCATTCACATGATTTGTAGCTTCTTCAGTTTCACTTCCATCAGACCAAGAGGCTACAAGGCTCCTCTTTTGTTTCCTGAGGTAGGTCCCACATTCAGTTTTAATATGACCATATCCATTACACTCATAGCATTGAATTTCTTTGGGCTTTTCTTCAGACTTTGTGGTCTTACCAAAGCTGTTGGATTTATTGATGTAAGATGTGATGTTTTTGACATTGCCCTTAGCTCTGACATCTACCTTTTTCATTAGTCTGTTGAACTATCTTCCCAACATTGCCATCTCATTTGCCAGGTCTCCATCAATATCATGACCACCTACCTCATCTTCCTCTTCGGTGTTTGACACAAATGCTATGCTTTTGGCCTTCTTTTCAGCTCCATCACCTATTCCCATCTCAAATGTTTGGAGGGACCCAATCAGCTCATCCACTCTCATATTTGAGATGTCTTGAGATTCTTCTATGACTGTGACTTTCATAGCAAATCTCTTTGGGAGTGATCTTAATATTTTTCTTACCAGCTTTTCATCTGACATCTTCTCGCCCAAAGCTCCAAAGGTATTGGCAATTTCAAGAATGCTCATGTAAAATTCATGAATATTGTCATCTTCTTTCATTCTTAAGTTTTCAAACTTGGAGGTGAGCAGCTGAAGTCTAGACATCTTTACCCTGGATGTGCCTTCATGAGTGGTCTTGAGAATGTCCCAAGCCTCTTTGGCTATTTCACAGTTATTTATCAGCCTGAAAATATTCTTGTCCACTCCATTGAAGATGGCATTCAGAGCTTTAGAATTTCCAAGAGTAAGATCATCCTCTTCCTTGGACCATTGTTCTTCAGGCTTTTTCTCAGTAGCGGCTTCTCCTTCTTTAGTAACAACTGGATGCACCCAGCCTGTCAAGACAACTTTCCAAGCCTTGTTATCAAGGGATTTTAAAAAGGCTACCATTCTTGGTTTCCAATAGTCATAGTTGGAACCATCCAAAATTGGTGGCCTATGAACAGATCCTCCATCCCTCTCCATTGTACCAGAAAGTATTCTCCCTAGATCTCACCCAGAGCCAGAGCAGGATGACTGCTTTGATACCAATTGAAATTTTGGTATCAGATATAAGATGTCGAAGATAATGTCACGACACTAATATCTGTTAATACACAATGGATAATTAAACAGAATTGTAAAGCAAATCACACAAGCAATTGTTAACCCAGTTCGATGCAACTCACCTACGTCTGGGGGCTACCAAGCCAGGAAGGAAATTCACTATAATAGAATTAGTTCAAAGACTATCCGTACACTTCACCAAGTTACAGTCCTTCTCACCTAATATTTACTCGTGCAATTTCTACCTAAGCACTCTTAGATATGAGAATCCACTCACTTCCCCTACAATCACAAACCCTTGATCTTAAACAACAATCCCTTGTGAAAAGAAAATACTTTTCAATTACAAACTCTTGATTTTACTTCACATTTTCAATCAAGAAGACACACTCTTGATCTTGCTTCAAAGCTTTGATCAAGAAGATAAATCAGTCCAATTCAAACATCAATGGATGACTTGAATGACCTACAGACACAAACCCTAGCTCTCTCTCTAAATTTCGCTCAGTCTTGGTTGTGTATACAATCAGGTTTTCTGAGTCCCTTTTTATAGAAACATTGGACATCTTAAAAACCCTAAATATATTTTCCAATCAAATCTTTTTATAACAGCTGTATAGATCTCCCTGGAAAATAAGTAAATCTGGTTGAAATCCCTGATAGAATGCGCCAGCTAGCCATATCTTCAATCAACCAATGATTTCCATTAATTGTGCAATCACAAAACACCAGACATTCATACTGAATGTTCTGTGTACAGGATGTCATGACATCGGGTCTGACATCTGGAAAAATCTTGCATAATCCAATTTCCTTTTAAAGCAGGTACAGCCATATCAGATACCATGACATTGTGTATGTCATCTGAAACAATCCTGCATGAACATGTCTTCCAGTTAAGCTCCAGCAGGTACAACCAATATCAGAAGCCTTGTCATTTTATGTGGCATTCTGAAACAATCCTGCTTGCATATGTTCTTTAACTTCAGCAGGTACATAGGATATCTTATGTTAAGACATCACACAAGACATCTTGTGAACACTCTTTGTTTTACCAAAATTGTTGCCAACACTTAGAATCAACACAACATATTTTTCATCATATTCATGATGGTTCAATTCTTCCTTTTTGCGACTCCATTTTGTTGTGGAGTGTAGGGGGCACCACCTCATGCATAATCCTTTCTTTCACACATAACGCATCGAAGTATTTCGACACATATTCTCCACCACCATCAATCCTCAGAATCTTGGGCTTTCGTCCGCTTTGTCTTTTGACCATATATTTAAACTTGAAAAATACCTCGATCACTTCATTTTTCTTCTTGATCAGGTAAGTCAATGTTTTCGACTGAAATCATCTATGAATGTAACAAAGTATCTGCTACCTCCAATCAAATCCATCTAGATAGGACCACATACATCAGAGTATATGACTTCAAGGATTTCCTTCAACCTGCTTCCTGCATCCTTACTAAAGTTGTTCTTGTGTTGCTTCGCCTGCACACATTCTTCACACACTTCATTTGGAATATCAATTTCTGGAAATCCTGAAACCATATTTCTTCTCTTCAAATTTCTGATGTCTTTAAAATTAAGATGGCTAAGTCTATAATGCCATATCCATTCATCTCTGGTGGTTGTTGTTGTAAGGCACTTATGTTCAATCACATTAAGCTCAATCTTGAAGGTTCTATTCTAAGACATTGGAGCCTTTAAGATCAACCTTCCATTTGATTCGAGAACTCTCATCATCTTGTCTTTGATCGAGACCTTGTAATTCTTTTCGACTAACTGCCCTATGTTGAGCAAATTGTTCTTCATGCCTGGTATGTACAACACATTTGAAATTACTGACTCCTGTCATCTTTCCTCATAATCAGAACATCACCAACACCTTCAGTTGCTAGAGTATTGTCATTTGCAAATTTCACCATGTCCTTTATTGAGGGATTTATGTTGACAAACCAATCTTTCCTTCCAGACATGTGATATGAGGATCTTGCATCCAAGTACCATAGGTCCTTGAATCTCTCTGCATCTCTCGTTGTAACCATCAACAATATTTCTTCTTCTTCATGTTTCGCCAGCTTTGCATCAGTTTCTTGATTCTTCTGCTTTTTTGGACAATCACTAGAATATTGACCATGCTTCTGACAATTGTAACACTGAATGTGACTTTTGTCTGACTTTCGACCACCACCTCTTCCTCTACCTACAGCATCACCTCTTTGGTTGCCTTGGTTCCAGGGTTTTATCTGAATTGACCAGTTTCCTTCTTGTTGATTTCGACTAGTCGAATTGTTGTAGCCTTCTCTGCCTTTGTTGCCATTCCAACTTCCTTTGCCTTTCCTTTCTTTTGTTGATTGTGCCTGCAAAGCCACATCACTCTTCGACTTTCCTGTAGCTCTTTCATCCATTCTTTGTTCATAAGATTCAAGCGTCCCTTGAAGCTCTTCCTTTGTCAGTTTTGATACATCTTTTGACTCTTCTATGACTACTACCACATGATTAAACTTTGGAGCCAACGACCTCAAGATCTTTCCAACAACAGATCTTGATGTCAACACTTCTTCTCATACCTTGATTTAATTCACCAGTTTCGTAACCTTAGTGAAGAAATCAATTATGCTTTCATTGTCTTCCATTTGAAGCAATTCATGCATCCTTTTGTGAGTTTGTATCCTAACCTCTTTCACCTTCTCCACACCTCCAAACGACTTCTCCAGAATTTCCCATGCTTCTTTCGCTGACTCTACATCACTAACATTTTCAAAGTTATCTAGATCAACACATTGATGGATTATAAAGAGAGATTTATAATCTTTCTTTTTCAATTCTTTATGTGCAGCCCTTTCTTGATCTGTCGCTTTTTCTGCAAGCATTGTTACTCCTTCCTTCACAAAATCCCAAATATCTTAATAACGGGACAACAACCTTCGTTTGCTTGCACCAATTCTTATAATTATTATTCTTGAGAATCGGAAGATTCGCTGGAAAATGTATGTTTAGATGATTCATTGCCATAGTTATTTTCTTCCCACGAATCTCTCAAACCGGAGCTCTAGATACCAGATGTTGGAAAATCCACCAAAATCCATGGAGAATTTCTATCAATCTTGATGAACAAGATTGTTATCATCCACGCAATGACAATGAAAAGAAAAGAACGATTGAGAAAGAAAGAAAAGAACGTTGGAGAATAAGAATATTTTCTGAAGAGTTTTCTCTTTGCCCACAACCTGTGGAAAACTTCTTTATTCACTTTGCAACGGCAAAATTTTGTGAATACAATGTTATGAGTTATTTCAAGAATATGGGTTACTCCCTCTATTTATAGATTTATGTTAACTCACTCCCTAAGGCAAAACACAAAACTATAAAAGCCCAAAATAGTTAACACTATTAAAAATAGGCCTAAGTTGAAATCTTGTGTGAAGCAATATACTTCGACACTTCGACACACTAATACAATTCGACACATTAGACTATTCGACACATCCTTATTCTGTCGAGCAACCTACTTCAACACAAGGAATTGCAATTCAACAGTAATTGCCCATTGACCCTTGATTTTTTTGCATTTGATTGTTTTAGATGTTGCCTTTTCCACTTCTCAAACTGTTTTATTCTGGATTAAAGCCTCGATTAATATGTACTATTGCCCTCTTTATGGGTCCATGACTTTATAATGCTTTGTAATCTTCCGAATAGGTATCTCCTTCATTTTAGAATTATATTAACTTATAATTTCTTGCATTTTTCATGACTTTGGTAAAAAAAAAGTCTCCATTGGAGCATGTGCTTAGTTGTAATCAAGGTTCTTAATCCAAGTTCCATTTTATTATTTCTTTATTATAGCACATGGTCTATTAAACAAATTAATCAAATCTAAAATTTATTTTATTTGAAAACAAATCTTTTCTATTATAACACAACATCAAAATATTATCATAATTATGTTCTACATATCGCTACTATTAAAAAAATGGCTAACAAACTATAAGTACTAACATTTGCTCTAAAAAAAATCACTAATAGTCTAATACTAAAATGGTTATTCTAAGAGTGAGTGAGACTAAAAACAAACTTTGAGATAGACTTTTGTGCTTGATAGATAAACTCAATTTTTTACCATTAAATATAACTTTATGCTAGCATGTGAGTTTTTTTTCCTTATAAAAATATAGCTACCATCACAATAATGTTGCAAAAATCACAAAATATTCTGATCCCAACAGATATTGTAAAACCCTGCTAGGAGAAGAAAAGAAAGTGGGAAAAGACAGCAGATAGATTTGGCTTCTGCCTTCAACCAATAAGATAATTAAAAATAAATTGGAACTATATGGTAAAAAAAATAAAAATAAAAAACTATTATAAATAAAATAATAATAGTAGCCCCCAACTGTCTTTTGGTTTGGTCACATGTAATGTGATCACTTTTGATATGTAGCAACAAAAGAATAGCAACCCCACTTTTTTTCATTAAAAAAATTCTAACCAAAATTCACAAAAAGTAAAAAAAATAAATATAAAATATGAGAGGATGAAAAAGAATGAAAACATTAATACTTGCCATTATCAAGAATATTTTATTGTTTTATCATAAACAATTATTATTACTCTTCAAAAAAAATTATTTCCCTATATAAACACATAACCGTCACTTATTCTTTTAGCATCACAACACAAACAATTTTCTCAATTTCTCTCTTCTTTCCCTCTCTCACATTTCTACATTAAAAAAGTATTAAAAAAATGTGTGGCTTGAGCTTTAAGAGTTTCACATATATGCTAGTTATTGTATTTGTTATTTTGTGTTCAAATTTTGAAGAGTGCAATGCAAGAAGAGGAAAACATTGGAGACAAAATAGAGAAGAAAACACTTCTATGTTTAAGAAGAAAGGAAAGAGTTATGGCAATGGACATAACCATAATGGTGGAGGAGGAGGAGGAGGAGGAACAAAATCTAAGGCTTCTCCACCACAACTGCCGCCGCCACCACCACAAAAAACCATTCCTTCACTCTTACCGCCGCCGCCGCCACCACAAGAAGTTACACACTTAGCTCCACCACCACAAACTTACATTGGTGAATCCTCTACCACTTTCAATGTGCTAGAATTTGGAGCTAAAGGAGATGGAAAAAGTGATGATACAAAGGTAAATAAAAACTTGAATTTCATTATATTTAAACAATTCAATATATGATTTTTTTAATATTTTAAAAATTAATCTAAGAGTATTCAGATTACAGTTTACTAAATCATATGATTTAATTTTTAAATTATTTTTTATTAAAACAGAAGCATAATTGCGCATTAATATTCAAAATTAAACTATAATTACAAAATTATTATATTATTACTACTATGATTATGGTTATGAATTTGTTTATTTTTTTTATTTATTTTTATAGTACCGTCCGTGTTTGAAATATTTTGTTTCCTTCTATCAAGTAATCATTTGGGTTCAGCTACCTAAGCTTATGCTAAATTAATAATTATGCAATTAGGAGCATAATTAGTTATTTTTTCTCTTTTACATGTTTTGAATGCAACTCTCGTGTTTGTAATTATATGTCGTTAAATAAAGTTTACTTTGACATTGATTGAAAGCAAAGTAGTGAGAAAAATACAATAACTAGAAAATTCCAAAGAGGTGGGACCTACATGATGATAAATGGTTCTAGTTAAGACAGTTAGAGTCACAATTCTAACACTAATCTATTCTCTTTGGTATCCATCACAAGATTAATCATGATTCAATCATGATAAATAATCAGAGATTTATTTAATCATGGATTAAAAGCGACAAATTTTTTATGAAATTTTATTTATTTACAATTTAATCGTTATAAATTTTGAATCATATGCAGTAGTCCGTCTTGCACTCGCTCTGCTATACTCTTCGGTTGTATAATTTAATTTTGGTTGAAAAAAATGCAGGGATTTGAAGCCACATGGGCTGAAGCATGTAAAGTAGAGTCATCAACCATGTTGATTCCAGCAGATTATGTCTTCTTAGTGGGTCCAATTGTATTCTCAGGCCTATACTGTAAACCCAAAATCATTTTCCAGGTAACATTTTTTTTTTACTTTTACATGTGATTCTGTCTCTTTAGATAATGAATATGGTAGAAACCGACAATTCGGTTGTAGGCTAATAAGGTTAATTTTGTTCAGGTTGAAGGAACCATTATTGCACCAACAAATGCCAATGTTTGGGGCAAAGGATTACTACAATGGTTGGATTTTATAAAACTAGTAGGATTTACTATTCAAGGAAATGGCATCATTGATGGAAGAGGCTCAGTTTGGTGGCAAGATACTCAATATAATGATCCTTTAGATGATGAAGAAAAACTCTTAGTCCCTTTTAACAACACACTAGAGAGCCCGCCAATGCAGGTATGTAATCACATATATCAGTGTCGTGTTGGTGTTAGTCATTGACATGTGTCTGACACTGAATACGTTTGCAATTGTAATAGATTGAAAGTTCAATGGGAGGAAAAATGCCAGGAATCAAACCAACTGTGAGTAACATTATAAACATTTTCAACACTTATTTGATTTATGTTTAGAAGATTTTCGGAACATAATGAAAGTAATTTTTGTGTCTGTTACACAGGCAATAAGGTTCTATGGGAGTATTAATCCAACTGTCACAGGCATCACAATTCAAAATAGTCCACAATGCCATCTCAAGTTTGATAACTGTAACGGAGTCTTGGTTCATGATGTGACCGTATCGTCCCCTGGTGACAGCCCTAACACGGATGGAATTCACTTGCAGAACTCCAGAGATGTTTTGATATACAAAAGCAATTTAGCTTGCGGTAATATTTCAATCATGGATAAATTATTCCACATTTATATTCACGGAACAACAGATATTATAGTCCAGAAACACTGTTTGTTCAATGAACCTAAAAAGTAAATTTTTTCTAAATAGAATAGAACCCGAGAGTAGAAAACAGAACCTTTGAATAAAAAGGCAAAAGAAAAAGCAAGGCATATAATATGTAAACTTATATGCATAAATGTTGTTTTGAAATTTAACTGTTATGCAGGAGATGACTGTATTTCTATACAAACTGGATGCTCCAATGTATATGTACACAATGTCGATTGTGGACCGGGGCATGGAATCAGCATTGGAGGTTTAGGAAAGGATAATACCAGAGCCTGTGTCTCAAACATTACTATCAGGGATGTCAACATGCATAACACAATGAATGGAGTCAGAATCAAAACATGGCAGGTAAAAAAAATTCCTAAGTTGAAGGTTACTTATAAGACAAAATATATGCTCCCAAACCTCAGAGCCGTCTCAAATTTTTGGAGCCTCTGCGTAGATCTGTTGCAGTTTAACCATGACAAAACAAATACGAATCTTATTTAATCACGGTTTAATCGTAACAAACATTTTATAAGACCCTCTTTAGCAAAGGTTTAATCGTGACAAATTTTAGGTTCTGTGTGGTAGTCCGCCATGCACACCCTTAAAGATAGCGCTCCTTAAGTTGATCAGAAAATTTGACTTCAAAATCATTTATGCAGGGTGGATCAGGTTCTGTACAAGGAGTACTATTCTCAAACATACAAGTATCAGAAGTTCAATTCCCGATCATAATCGACCAATTCTACTGCGACAAAAGAAACTGTCAAAACCAAACAGCAGCCGTGGCACTCACAGGAATCAACTACGAAAGTATAAAGGGAACATACACAGTTAAGCCGGTTCACTTTGCGTGCAGCGATAGCTTACCTTGTGTCGATGTTTCTTTAACAAGTGTCGAATTACAACCTGTTCAAGACAAATACCATCTTTATGATCCATTTTGTTGGGAGACTTATGGTGAACTGAAAACTACAACTGTTCCGCCAATTGATTGTCTGCAAATTGGGAAGCCGCCGAATAATCGGATTCAGACGGCTCATGATTTATGTTGATCATGGAATGTTTAGCTAGTTAGATAAATTATTATGTATATTATTTATATATAAGTGCTTTTTCATAGGAAATTTACTGGCCCTGCAACTACTAGCAAGAGGCCAATAATATTAATAGTGTGATTATAGGAAGGTTTGTTGATTGTTAGGTATGGTGTTGTTTGAGTGTGAGGTATTGTTATACGAGTGATTGCATATATAGATGAAAATATTGTCGTTAAATTTAATGCAATTTCGGATTTGAGGTATTTTAATCAAAAGAATTAAGCATGTATAAACAAAGAAACATGAATGTTGCATATTAAGGGAAAAAATCCAGAATACTTGTATTCCAAGAAAGCAGAAAAGTTAGATATGCAGCCTTAATTTTTCAAAAAGATAGCAAAACGGGAGAAGAGCTCAAAAATTGGAAGGACAAAAAAATGATTAACAAACACCGAGCTTACATGATGTAAGATGAACAAAGCGAAATTAGAAATAAGAAATTAAGCATAATATGAAGAGAAAGAACATCAGTTCAAGAGAAAGAACATCTAACTAAGAAAAGTGAATTGGATCTTATCTTTGAGATTTTCATCGCATATGGTATATGGCACGCTTGTTGAACATTGGAAAATTTTACCGGGTATCTCAACAATTATCCCTCCTCCTCCTACAATTTATTTGAATGGACCATTATGGCTTTGTTTCAATACTTAAAATTTTAAAAAAAAAATCAGTTTTTTCCTCTCATTTTTCTATAAAAATAAAAATAATGTGGGGAATTGTTCTCTAAATTTCATGAGGTTTTCCACCATGGTGAAAAATCATAATTCTTTCTAAAATTTAGAGATGTATCTTCGAACGCATTTTTTTATTTATTCTTCGGTAAATTGGTATGCCACCCATATTTGACAAATTTTAGTTCGGAGATGTATCTCTGTATCAACCCTTAACTCAAAATTTACTGAGTTTTACGAAGATACATCTTCGGACGCGTTTAATTCATATATTCACATCATACTTTTGCTTCTTCCTTTTTCATTTGCTGCAAACTCACTAAAACTCCATTTGAAATCGTAAGCAAGTTTCTTCAAGTCCATTTGTAAAGTTTCAACACTACTTCTGCTTTACTACATTCAATTCCAAGTCATTCCACTCACTGCATTGAAGCTTTTCTTCAACAACTCTCCTTCGATAAGTTTCTCATTTCGTTTCCTTTTTGAGATATGATGAATGTATTAACTAAAATAAATTGTTTAAGATGCATCAGGTAGTAGTTAAATTCAAAATAGGTGGTTGGTATAGACATGCATTCTCATTTTATTGGAGTTTAGGGCATCAGTGGCGTTTATGTCATTTCTGCAACTCGCGAGTTTATTCGGAGATATATCTTCAAATTTTGTTCGAACTTGTTTTCGGAGATGTATCTCTGAAATCGACCTGACTGCATTTTGATGTGATTTTCTAGTTTTAATCCATGTACAATGGGTGAAAACAATCAGGAAAGATTGAGGCTCGGTCGTGTGTCCCAACACGCGTTTGTATGACATGATAGAGGTCGTGGCGGGGACACAAGTCAATGTTACCTCGTTTGGTGGTTCACAAGGTCGAGGTTCACAACCATCTGCTTCTATTTTCTAAAGTCGTCTGTCTTGAACATCTATTTCACGGGGCCATATGTCCCTTTCTTATGAAGCCCTTAAAACCCATGAAGTTTATAAAGCCAATCAGAAGGACCCTATTGCTAATGTGGATGCCCCTTTAGACAGTTATCTAGGAGACCCATTTTACCCCTCCTTAATTCATCTCTATGGAGACCATGTTGCTAGGCATGTCTAGAGAGGATAGGTATATTTATTTCTTTAAGCATTACATTTGTTTTATATTAATTTAATCGCGACTAATGGTGATATATTTATTTTTACAGGAGTGTCCATGTTTAAAGTCTGTAAACCACATAAGGAAGATTTTAGAAGTGGAACGGCCCGAAGATGACCGGTTCAAGAATGTTCTCTGCTACTCTGGGTTTTCCGATTTATGTGTAGTTGCATACAAAACCATGAACCATGGCATGTAGATGACATTCGCAGAGAGGTGACATTCAAATAAGTCATCTTTACACCTCCCTATTGGTGATGTTCATCATCCTGGATGACGTCTCATACCTCTTACATATTTCCATCAGGGGAAAATTACTAAACCATATAAGGCTCAATCGAGACGAAACCAGCGAGACGATGCTTACCTATTTGGGAGATTACCAAATTGATGCCTAAAATGAGGTAGCTGACACCGGAGGTGCTCATGCTAGATTTAAGTTCTTGGGACACCTTTATAAAGACCACTTACATATTGTTGTGGATGTTGAATGTTATAATATGCAGGTTGAGTACCACCGAAAGTGTGCATTGAGGTGTTACCTCTTTTTCCTGGTTGACACGTCCATGTTTGTGGACAAAAGTGCAACCTACGTCGATGTGGTCTACCTTAAATACTTCATCGACTTAACGGTGATTTACGAATACAACTAGATGGGGACACTTGTTTGATCAACATGTACTAGAAGCTGGATGAAGCCTGTCTTTGGAAGACGAGACAGGAAGTTGCATTTATCGTTACTAATATTTTGATAACTCTTGTGTTACACATGTTACTAACATTTTATCTTAACCATTTTAAGACGTGGATTATATCTCACTTCCCTTTCATATCTGGATGGGAACCTGAACCTAACTGTATTGAGGATTGGACCTGTGTTTATCTCATTTCCCCGTACATAGGGAATCACCTGATTGAGCCCTTTTGGGTGTATCTTGACTATGCTGTAGCATATGACATTGCCTTCTACCAATACGATAATCACCACCATATGCTTCAGCTGAACGTTATTTCGTTATACTCCGAATGGTTTGCTTGTGGGTCAGTTCTGATGTATGTGCATCTGCCCGAGCGAGTGATGCACCATTTTGGGTATTTGTAGGTTATTTTGAGACACCCTTCAGATTCTGCTCCTCCCACCTTCCTCCGTAGAGATCTTGATGACATACTTGAGGACTCGATAGTCATCTAGTATCTGAGGACTATCACAGGGTGCCAACTCATGTAAAATGGGCTCAAAAGGCTACGTTACATGGTTCTATATGGTATATCATCATATCATGACACCAAAAGCTCTTGGAAGACCACCTAGGTCATTTAATCATGAGATATTAGAGGCTAGGGATGACCACACCCAAGAGGTGTTACCGGTCTGTCAACGTATTGTGAATATGGCGAGAGCAGGCATAGAGGTTGGACTTTTTTAGGAAGGAATCCCCCAATTGGCCCTAGTAGAAGACATTATTGCCTAGGCATGTAATACCTTGTAGTATAGGCGAAGGAGAAACTGGAGGTTAGACATACCCAATAATTTATGTTTGTTTGTATTATTTATTATATTTTCAAAACAAATTATGTATGATCGGTAAATTTCGACTTTAATTTAATTAATGCGTGAGTTTTTTTTAATATATACATAGTATGTTTGAATCATTTTTTGACACTGTGAAATGGTCTTATGATAAAAATTTGTCTAAAATGATCTAAAATATAAGTTGTCCTAAAAAATATCAAAGTTAGGACAATATTGGTGTCTATAATGCATTCATCGGGGTTTCTGGAGATGCATCTCCGAAATATCCTCTATCATGTGCAATAAACACCCTTTCAATAGCTTAAAATGAATTCAAAGGGTTTTAGGGAGATGCATCTCCAGATTCACCCCAAAAAATTTACAAAGATGCGTCTTCGGACCATATATTTGCCATTAATGGGGTGTGAGGCTGAATTATGAGTGTTAGTATGATTTTATATGCATCAGGAGATGCATATCCAGACACCTATAAGGGAATTTTTGGGTTTTCAGAGGTGTGGTCGCACCTCATGGGGTGGGATGAATATTTCCCACAATTTGGTTTGTAATGAGAGTTAAGAGAATTTGAGGGAATCTTAAAAGAAAGTTATTCGATCCATTGATATTCTTTGGCATTATCAAAATAAGTTATCTAGTATATTAGATATTTTTTCACTACCGGAGGTATTGATATTAAGTCATCTCGTCCATTTTTTTCATTACGATATATCTTGATGTTAAGTCATTTGATCCTCATTTATCACATTGAATGTTTTAAGGTTGAGTCATATGATCCACATTTTTTTGTACTAGATATCTTGATGTTAAGTTATATGGTCCAAAATTCTCCCTATCAAATGTATTAAGGTTGATTTATTTGGTCCACGTGCTTCTTCACCAGATATCTTGATGTTGAGTCATCGGTTCATTTTTTTCTTCATCGGATGTCTTAAGGTTGAGTCATCAGACTATAATTTTTTTTCAAAATTTTTCTATAATTATGTTTTTTTTACCAATGATCACTAATACAAATAATACATTTCATGACAAAGCTTTCACCCCATCCAACAAAAATTCGAGGTATAATTTCAGGATGCACCATGTTTTATTTTTTATTTTTTAATAATACCATTTATTCCTCGGTTTTTAAATATAACCGAGGTGAAAAAAATTTAGGACATGCTTCCATTCTCAGCAAATGCATTTTATGTTTTTATTTCTTTAAAAATGATGTCTTTCTTTTCTTTTATTTTTTTATTTGTAAATTAAATGATATATTTCTTCGGTTACTTTCTCAACTCAGTGTCCAAGGAGATTTCTGCTAGTGTCGTTTATGCTACAAATGCTGCAGAAATTTGGAAGGAGCTTCAAGATCGTTTTCGACAGAAAAATGGTCCTCGTGTTTTTCAATTGAAAAAGAATCTTCTCAGTTGTGTACAAGGTTCATCAAATGTCAATAATTACTACACACAATTTAAGTCCTTGTGGGAAGAATTAGGAGAGTATTGACCTGTCCACACATGCAATCGTGGTGCAGTTCAACCTATCGTGGATCACCTTCAAAAAGAGAACATTCTCATGTTCTTGACGGGACTCAATGAATCATTCAATCAGGTTCGAGGTTAAATCCTTCTCATGGATCCCTTAACTTCTACCAATGTTGTGTTATCCATGGTTACTCAAGATGAGAAACAAAGAGAAGTTACAGCTACCTTGAATCCTGGTGAAACTCTCATTGCTTGTGCTATTCAAGCTAACAACTCAAAGGTATTCAAGAAAGATAGGCCAATCTATGCTCATTGTGGTGTTGTTGGTCATCTAAAGGATAAGTGTTTCAAGCTTCATGGATACCCTCCAGGATACAAGAAAACTCATAGCTTCAAGGCATCAAACCAAAGTAACAATGTGACAAATCATGGTAATGCAAACAATGAATCTCTTTATGATATGACTTCACAAGGTTACCAACAACTAATCATCTTCTTACAAGCTCAAATGTCCAAATCTAAAGCTTCTGAGACACGTGCTTTTATCAATTCAGTCATAGGTATGAGTTTTTCCACCATTGACTCTCATAAATCACTTTGTATAAAACCTTGGATAGTGGACTCAGAAGCTACCTCTCACATATGTTGTGATATTTTTGTGCTTGAGTCTTCCAAACCTTTACTTAACAAGTTTGTAACACTTCCTAATGGAAATTATATACCTATTGAAGCCATAGGTAGCATTGCTCTAAATGACACATTAGTTCTTCAAGATGTCTTGTATATTCCCACCTTTCATGTGAATGTTATCTCAGTAGGAAAACTACTCCTTAATCCTCATCTCAAGTTGATTTTTAATTCTCATCAGTTTTCTATTCAGGACACCAATCAATCCAAGATGACTGGCAAGGGTGATCTCAATTTAGGTTTATACATCTTTGAAGTTGATGATGTTAGACCAATGGCTAGTTTTGCCAATGCCTGTAATTTTGTTTCTTCTTTCCAAAATTCCAAACTATGCCATGATAGGCTATGACATTTGTCTTATTCCATGTTAAAAAGTGCTAGTCATAAGATTCCTTTTGATGCACCTTCGGATTTTAGTTCAAATAAACGTACCATATGTCCTTTTGCCAAAATCAAAAGGCAACCTTTT
Source organism: Lathyrus oleraceus (assembly GCF_024323335.1). Classification (NCBI taxonomy): domain Eukaryota; kingdom Viridiplantae; phylum Streptophyta; class Magnoliopsida; order Fabales; family Fabaceae; genus Lathyrus; species Lathyrus oleraceus. Next base: position 276,057,427 of record NC_066582.1, read on the forward strand.
AATTCCAATAATCATTTTTCTGCTCAAATTTTTGATCTTATACACTGTGATTTATGGGGCCCTTATGGAAAAACTACTTATGATGGCAAAGTCCATTTTCTAACAATTGTCGATGATTTCAGTAGATTTACTTGGATTTGTTTGCTATCCAACAAATTTGATGCTTCTATCAAGATGCAGCGGTTTTTTTGCCTTAGTTAAGACCTAGTTTGGTAAAGTCATCAAAGCCTTGAGATCTTACAATGAAAAAGAACTTTCCCTGACTCAGTTTCTTAGGTAACAACGAACAATTCATCAATATGCTTGTCCATACAGACCTTAACATAATTAAGTGGTGGAGGGGGAACATTAACACCTATTAAATGTGGCAAGATCCTTAATGTTTCATGCAAAATTTCCCATCAGGTTCTGGTGAGATAGCATAGCCACAACCACTTTCATCATAAATAGAACACCTTCAATAGTTCTAAAGGGTAAGTCATATTTTGAGTTGTTACATGACAAACTACCAAATTACTCTGAATTCAAAGTTTTTGGTTGTTTATGCTATATTTCCACCATACCACAACATAGAAACAAGTTCATACCAAGGTCAATTCCATGTATTTTATTAGGATATCCTAATGGTTACAGACGGTTCAAAGTATATGACTTGGTATCCAAAACTTTGCATGTGTCTAGCGACATTATTTTCCATGAGGATACGCTTCCTTTTCATTTTATACCTGACAATAATGAACATGTTGATCCTTTTCACAAATTAGTCTTACGAAATCCAAATTATATTCATGATACAAATGAATATGAGCCAAACATCATACTTATAGATCATAATTCTGAACCAGTTCCATCTCAAAATATGCCTGTTGTGTTAAATCTAAGGTTAAGTAGAACACATAGACCACCCACTAGCTTGCAAGATTAAGTGTGTCATACTAAATACCCTCTTACTCACTCCCTCACATATGACATGCTTTTAAATCCTTATAGAGACTATGTCCTAAATATCTCATCCATCTATGAACCACAATTTTATCATCAAGTAACTCATACACCTGAGTGGTGTAAGACAATATCTGAAGAAATAACAGCTCTAGAGGCTAACCACACATAGATAGTTCAAGCACTCCCACCTGGCAAAAAAATCCATTGGACGTAGATGGGTCTACAAAACCAAATTCAATATTGGTGGCTCTTTGGACAAATACAAGGCTAGATTGGTTGCCAAGGGGTATACTCAACAACCTGACTTTGACTTCATATACACATTTTCTCCAGTGGCAAAGTTAACCTCTGTCAGGGTCCTTCTTAGCATAGCTGCTACCTGCAATTGGAAATTGGCTCAGTTGAACATAATAAAGCTTTTTTGAATAGTGACACCCGTGAAGAAATTTACATGGATCTACCAATTGGATATCCAAGTAAGGGGGAGAGTATGGTGTGTAAATTACGCAAGTCCTGGTTTAAGACAAACATCAAGATAATGGTATCACAAGTTTCTAACAACAATCATGCAACATGGATTCAAACAGTCATCAACAAATCATTTATTATTCAGAAAAGGATAAGGAAATTATATGGTGACTCTCTTAGTGTATGTGGATGATATATTGCTTGCTAGTCCTGATTCAAATTTAATCCAAGAAACTCAGTGTCATACCCTAATTTTTAACCCTAAGATCTCACACATCATTTGCATCCTTGCTACACAAACAAGATCACATCTTGGTCTTCTCTCTCTCATCTTTGGGTTTGCCTTTTGCAAGGATCATCAAACACTTCTTTGTTAGTGTTTTACTCTTGTGTTTATATGTTCATTACTCATCTAACCACTAATCAAAATAGCAAAAATATTTCTTATTTCTTTTAAGTTTATGGTGCAAGGTAGGGTTTCCCATCAAGAGCATCAAACATGTTTCCTCAACTAGGGTTTGTTTTGAGTCCTAAGCAAAATGTGGTCAACCATTGATTCTCAAAGGTCTATTTTCCAAGGAATGATCTTTAAAGTTCTAAAGCACATTTCAATCTCATTTTGATCAAGTGTATCTCAAAATTTTGTTGCTAACTTCTCAAGAAACTCAAAGGTTCATGTGTTTATTTCCACGCCTTCTTCAATAAGTTACCTCAAGATTTGAGCATTTTAATCAATATAAATTAAAATACACCTTATTTTGATTTCATATGATAATCCATGTACCTTGAAATGAAAGGAAACCCAAGTGCACAAGCTTGCCCCAATTGGTTTGACCCAAAAAGTCAACATTTGAAGTCAAAGTTCCAAGGATCACAACTCCTTCAATTCTCAACATTTTTTAATGCTTATTTTTGCATTTTCACTCTTATAAATATCCTATGCAACTTATCTTTACATGATAATATCCAATTATGCTTGGAGGATCATCAAAAGTTTGAACACATTATAGGTCATTTGTGGACTTGGTGAAATTTGACCTATTTTCAAGTGACTTTTCCTCAACTTTCAAGGTTCACAACTTCTTCAATTTTCAACATTTGAGGATGATTCTTTTTTCAAAATATCAATTTTGATTCCCTATACAAATTTTATTCAAGGATTAAAGTAAAATTATGTGTGGAATGCCACGGAATTTGTTGAAACGTTTCAGGTCTTTTTCAGTCATTTGAGATTTAAATTTTTCTAAGTTACATGACCAGTTTTTCATGCCAACTTCAACATGCTATAAATTTGTGCTCAATCATCCAAATTCAACCTTTATTGGCACATTTTAATCTTTGTTATAATGGCAACACATTGCAAAAAGAATGGGACCAAAAAGCCTCATGAGCAAGATGCCCCATTGAGTTGAACATGGTGACTTGGAAATGAAGAAATCACCATTGCCCGAAATTTAAACTTCACTAATCTCAATTCCAAGTCAAATTAGCATGCGTTTTTGACCTAAACATGTTTAACGAAGTCTCCAAAAGTTAATTGACCCTTGAAACGCATCATTTGGCTGAGTTTTGATGGATTGTAAGTCACATTTTTCTCACTTCATGATCAAATTCGTTATGCACGAATTAAGTTTAATTCCACACGTATTTGGATCCAAACACATTCCTTATAAATAGAGGAAGCTATTGCATTCATTTCCAAGCTTTTGAGAACCAAGAAACCCCTACTTATGAAATTTTCCAGAAAAATTCAACTATCGTGTTTTTGAATTTCAACTTATTTTAATCCAATTTCTTGATTCTATTAGCATCTTTGGCCTCATCTGAAGCTTTTGCAACAATTCCCAAGCTCTGAGACCTTCTGAAGTGCTCTAACCAGATCGAGCTTCATCAACTTATGATCAACATTTGGACAAGGTAGTTCTGAGCACCATTTGAACTCAAACAATTTACCATAATGTAGTCCTTCACTCTCTGATGATTTCCCCTAACTTATCTGGTGTTGATTGACCGTGTTCATCATTTTATTTTATTTTTCGTGGCTTGCTTATTTCTGTAACTTCTCTGAAATTCCCCATGCTCAGCTTAGATAAATGAATTTGGAGCATGAAGTTGAATTCGTGATGAGGAGGCGAACACATTGGTGGTGGCCTCGTGTTCTGAATTTACCAAATGATGAAACTTCGGTGAGGGACCATCGGAGAAGACGAATGGAGTTTATCTCAGGTCATCTGAGTTTGAAGGACACATTGGATAATTGGAATGTTTTGATTGGTCCAATTTGAATTAGATCTCGTATTTTATTTTGGCTAAATTCCATCGTGCATCTCAGCCTGAGGATAGTTGGATCTGCCACGTCAATTAATGAAACCAAATCCAACGCTCCGCGTTTTTTCTGATTTTATTTCTTTTTCTATTTTCATTTTTAATTGCATTTTATTTTAAAATTCATAGAAAAAACATTTTACATAAAACAAAATCCCAAAATAATTTATAAAATTCTCTTTTATTTTCCTCCACCTAATTTTTATTTTTTCATATTTTATTTTATTGATTTTCTATTTTTTATGGAATTTCTCTTTTCTCCTTTTTTTAATTGGTTTAAAAATACTTTTCTGGATTTTTAAATTATGATAAAATTATTTTATACTTCTTTTTTTATTTCCAACCTTCCATAATTTTCTTGGCCATTTATTTGGTGCTTTGAAGGACTTTATGGATTTTTCACTTTATTTTTATTTTAAATTTCATTTTAAAAATACCTTTGTTGCATTTTTATTTCATTTAATTTCATTTTATATTTGTTTGACCTTGATGGATTTCTGTTAATCTTGGATCATGGTTGTTTTGATCATAGGTCTCATCAAACTTACTGGATCTTGGGTGTTGATGGGGTGAAAACCCTAATCCACCAAAATAGATGATTGATTTTGATGATGACTTGATCAAACCTTTAATACAATTTGGTGTTGATCTCTCTTGTCCCATTCTCCTTCATCTCTTTCTTTTCCCCTTGATCAATTGTATGGCTTATGTCCATCTTGTTCATGACACATGGATTGGTACTTGATGAACGTTCATCATTTCAAATCTACCTCCTAATTGATCATAGATCATTTAAGGGACTTTGGATTGATGCGTAAGTTTGTACTAAGTACTATGAAGTATAGATTGAAGTAATGGACCATTCTCTTAACCTTTGTGCTTGATCCATCCTCTTTTCTTTTATTATGTGGCATGGCTTTAGGAGAATGATTTACATATCATTTCTCTAGCATGTATTAACACAAACATTATTATTAATCGGCCTCAGATAGTTGTGACTTCTAAATAAGTCCAATTATGATTGCTTAACATAGCGCTAAACTTGTTCCAAAAATAAGTCATTTTTATAAGTGAGATTCTAAGTCTCCTACTCCTCATGGTATTATGTGAAAATATCACCTCATTTTCCTTTATAAGAGTTAGTGACATACTTGTTGATTTTTATCCAAGTTGGAGTCCTTCTCATAAGTGATGTAGAGGTTCATATGTTCATACTTGTGGGTGAATAGTTGAGTGTTCTCCAAAAAATGACCAAAACATTTTTTTATATTTTTGATCACTAACATTTAATAACCTATCTTTGCATTGACTTTACTTTAATGTCATTTACCGTATGCTCTTTACTTTAATGTCATTTACCTTATGCTATTTAATTTAATATCATTTACTTTATGCTTTAACATTTCATATCATATTATTTTTACTTATGTTATTTATTCTTTGTCCATTTGGACTCCCATTTTATTGAAGAAAAAAAGTCATTAATAAAGAAAAAACCTAAAAAGAAGTTGGTTCTCCTGATTCATGGACTTATGGTTACTATCCTTAGCATTGTTGTGGAGTTATGAACTTAGGACTAAGATCTTGACCTTTGCTCTGGGAGCTTGTGCTTTAAGACCTTGTGATTCATCTGATACCTTTGACTTTGGGTTCTTTTGAAGACTTAGCTTAGTTATCCTGGTTTCATCTAATACATGAATTATTCTTTTCTTATTTGGGATTGCTTGAGACTTAATCCAAAGGAGATAATTCTTGCTTGACTTATGTCATAAAGCTTGCTATCTCTTGGTTAGATCTTTCCTCCCTAGTTTTTACTTCATGCTTTAGGATAGTCTCTTCTTCTTCTTTCCTTCTTTAATTTTCAAAATCTTCTCCCTTTTTCAAAACCTTATTGTTTTTAAACTTGAACCATTTTCTCAATAAATCTTGACTTTTGTCAAGTGATTTTTCAAAACCTTTTCTTAATAAATGATAATCCATCTTAAGCATATTCAGATCAATTTCAAAAGACTTAAAAAATGCATAACTCATTCGAATCATTTTGTGTCCTTTGTGAACTTTTCCTTTTAAAACTTTTCTTCAAAGTTTAGACATGAGTCATTTCCATAGTTGAGATATAATTCTCCTATCCCCATAGCATTGATGACAATTCTTTTCCATCTATGAGAGTTAGTGGCATACTTACTGATCCTTATCTAAGTTGGAGCCTTTCTCATGATGATGCAAAGTTCTCATACTTGTGGGTGACTAGTTGAGTATTCTCCTAAAAATGACAAAATGTCTTTTCATTAAAAATGAATCAAAACAAACATCTTTTGTTACTTTTACCATGAACTACGGGGTTTTGATCCTCCATTGCACTTTGTTGGTACATAGGCATGAGACTTCAAAAGTCTTGGCAAACACAAAGAATTGAAAAAAAAAATTCTTTTCCCATCTCTCTAATCTTTTACGAACAACACCTTTTTCAAACTAAAATGTACATATTTTCAAAGAGGTTCACATGGAGTATTATGGATGTTTAGGGTGCTAACACCTTCCCTTTGCATAACCAACCCCCGGACCCTTATCTCTTCTTATTAGTTTTTGTTTTAAATCTTCTTTGAGTTTTGTTCATACTTTTTCCCTTTCCTTTGGAAATAATAAAAGTGCGGTGGCGACACTTGCTTTATGAGTTAAGTTAATCAATAGTTTAATCTCAAAAATTTTACCGCTACACTCAGGTTCTTCTTCAAAGCATGTTCAAGTTGAAGCTCTTGGGAGATCTCAAATATTTCCTTGGCCTAGAAATTTCCAAGTCAAGTAAAGGAATCCACTTGTGTCAGAGAAAATATACTTCACAGACCTGGTATTTCATTTGCAGTCCATAAACTCAGTCAGTACATGGCCAAACCAAGACAACCTCATTTGAAGGGTGTCCATCATATCCTGCAATACTTAAAGGGCACACCAGGCTAATGAGTAATGTTTTCTACAAGTTCATCTCTACATATTCAGATGCAGATTTGGAAAGTTGCAGCATCACAAGAAAATCAATAACATGATTCTGCATATTCATTAGTGAATCTTTGGTGGCTTGGAAGTCTAAGAACCAAGCTACTGTGTCAAGATCATCAATATAAGCAAAATATAGAGCTTTAGCCTTTGTAGCATCTGAATTGCTATGGTTGAAACAACTATTGAGGGCATTTAATATAAAAGTTTCATCTTGCAAAGTTTTTTGTGACAACACCTCTGCAATTCAAATGGCCATCAATTCTATGAGCCATGAAAGAGCCAAACACATTGACATTGATTGTTATTTCATTTGTGAACACGTCTCTACAAATTTCATCAAATTGATCCATATTTTATCAAAGTATCAGTTGTCAGATCCACTTACTAACGTCTTTCCAAGAATCGTGTTTCATTATCTTACATCCAAATTGAGAATTGACAATATATATCTCTCCCAACTTAAGGGAGAGAATTATGATCTAATGTAAAAATCAGTTAAGAAGAATACCTAACTAACTGAAAGTTAGTTACTTAGTTCTAACTGATTTCCATAGTCCTAGCTTGCTTGTATATATTGTATTAATAGATGTTTGTAATCTCTCTCTATCAATGAAACAATATATTATTTTACTCTTTTCATTGCACTACTTCATCTTCTTCATTTTTGCATTCAACATGCTACAATAATCCTCTTAATCGATTAAATTCTAAATCTAACTAAAATATTTCTAATTAACTAAGTCTGTTTGATTAGCTTCACATGCTAGTTTATTAGAGAGCGGCATCGGCCCATAAATTATTTTATTTTTAGTCAAGATATTTCTCCAATATGAAAGAGTCTTTGTGCATAATTTCAAAACACAAAAATCTAAATTCATATCTTATCTTCTTCTTACTCCGATACACACTATTTATTTATTTATATTTTAGTGTCGAGAGAGAAAAACTTAAAATTAAAATTATTTAATTTAAAAAATAAAAAATCATATTTTTTATACAAAATCAAATTAATTACAAATAATAAATTGCATTTGCAAATACTAATTCATCCTATGCTTAAATAAACATTTATCAAAACAAAAAACATAATGAGATTTGAAAATATAATTTGAATTTAAAAATATTTTAAGAAGTATTTGTTTCAAAGTTAAAAAATTAACTATGAAATGAATCATGATCTAAGGAACACAGTTTCACCTTATCTTATCCACATCCTACAAGACAAACTTCTGTAATCTCCCGTCATCATCATCTTCTTCAATATGGTTAAGAACTGAACAACTGCTATTGCCTATAGCTCACATCTCCAATGGCAGACATTCAAACCGTTATCAGAAGAGTCACCTCTGTAACCAACCACCTCCTTCCCACTCCAACAACACCACAAACTCAACTCATTTCCTTGTGCCACACTTCAAGCTCCACAAATAACCATAGCTACCAACGAGTTCATGGAAATGTTCCCTCCAATGATGTTGTCTGGAAGGTTGCTTCTGATGATGAAGGAAAGGATTTCACTGACATTGTTTACGAGAAATCCGTTGGTGAAGGAATAGCAAAGGTTACTTAGCACTTTCTCAAATGTTCTTTTAATTCGCTTGTTGTTGATAAATATGAAATAATTAGGTGATGGTATAATTTAGGGTTTACCTTCCTTTCTTTATTTTTTTCTAGTTAATTTTGACAATGTTGGGTTTAACGTTGCAGATTAGTATTAATAGGCCAGAGAGAAGGAATGCCTTTCGACCTCACACGGTTAAGGAGCTTATTCGCGCTTTCAATGATGCTAGAGATGATCCTTCTGTTGGTGTCATCATTCTCACTGGAAAGGTATATATATACATACATTCGATTGCAGTTTTGTCCCGGGTTCAAACGGTTTAAATCAGTTAATATTACCAAAAATAGGTCTTATGAGTTCGATGTCCGGTTCAATTTTGAAAATATTGCTAGAATTGATTGATTTTAATGACGTATTGATGATGTAGGGAACCGATGCATTTTGTAGTGGTGGTGACCAAGCATTGAGGACTGAAGATGGTTATTCTGATTATGAAAATATCGGTCGCCTTAATGTGTTAGACTTGCAAGTATATATCAATTTACTTCTGATGTTTTCGTTTCGGATGAATGGAACTGATTTTTACTCAAGTTATCTCTTTGCAATGGACCAATAATGTTTGAGTGAATCATCGTTTTCGTCCTCCAAATTATAAGTGTCTGATTAATTTAGTCTCTCCACCGCAATATCACAATCTGCTTTTCCATGATTTGTAATGAGAAACCCCATTTTCTTTGCTTTTCTCCTATTTCAGGTGCAGATTCGCCGCCTTCCAAAACCAGTGATTGCAATGGTACTCTCCTTACTCCTTTGATATTCTTGTTGTAGTCAGATTTTTCGTTAACATTAAAACAGGTTGCAGGGTATGCTGTTGGAGGAGGACATGTATTGCATATGGTTTGTGATCTAACAATCGCAGCAGATAATGCTGTCTTCGGCCAAACGGGTCCTAAGGTGCATCAATCATTTACGATTTGTTCTAATCAAACACATAACCAGAAGTTATTTGCAGCACCTTCTTTCCTCTGTAACATCTTGTCTTTGCGTCTATAAAGGTTGGGAGTTTCGATGCTGGTTACGGAAGTTCCATCATGTCGCGTTTGGTGAGGACTAAATTAGTAGTACTAACTTGTTTGCTTTAACATTTTGATGTTGTCGATCCAGAAGATAAAATATATGATTCTTCATACAGGTAGGTCCGAAAAAAGCGCGTGAAATGTGGTTTCTCGCAAGGTTTTATTCTGCTGTTGAAGCAGAGAAAATGGGCCTTATCAACACTGTTGTACCAGTAAGCTCTTGGAATTCTCAGCACTGTAATTGCAAGTTGTAACATGAAGCTGATAGTTATGGTTAATGTAATGTTTTGATTTGGTATAGCTAGAGAGTTTAGAGAAAGAAACAATCAAATGGTGTAGGGAGATACTCAGAAACAGCCCGACTGCAATTCGGGTTCTCAAGGCATCTATTAATGCGGTGGATGACGGGCACGCGGGACTTCAGGTACATCACTATTCGTGATTTTTTTTTTTAAATCTTGGTATCTGCCTTGCGACCGAAAAATCCAATCTTTGATTATAGGAAATGGGTGGAAATGCAACACTGATATTTTATGGCACTGAAGAAGCAAATGAAGGAAAAACTGCGTATATGGAACGTAGACGCCCGGATTTTTCGAAGTTTAATCGAAGACCATAAATTCCAATGTATTTATAAATTCTGCATGTCAATTATTGTTATCAATTTGAGGTATGGTTTTCCAGTCTGTCCAATATTTTTTAGGAAAAATAAACTGATCTGATTCCTGTTAGCTCTTGAAATATTATGTACATGTATAATTTAGATAGAAATTCATTATAAAACCTATCAAATAAATATGTAGTCAACAAAGAAGAACAAAAAATGAAAAATAATTACCCTTTTTAAGCCATAGTTATAGATCATGGTATCAGAGCCTGGTTAACCATGTGCTTGATCCAGGAGTAGAACTCAAGACCACTTGATGAAGCAGGACCTGACACCATGAAGGTAACCAACAGGCCAAAGAGTTCAGTGTGTTGCTTTGAAAGAATTTAACTATAGTAAATCACATGAAATAACGCAACGAGCTTTGGTTTTTCGTTTAACACATTTGATATGAATGTAATTAAGTAAAAAGATGAGTCTAAACTTTAACGCCTAAATAATTATTTGAACAAATATCTAATAATGCATGATGTGATAAATGTCCACAAACAAAAACCCCAATACTTTATATTGCTCTCTCTAAATTTAATATAACCAAAAATACATATTTTTAAGGAAAACATATATTTATTATTCAGATTGATAGTTGAGTTTTTTCCTCTTCATGTAAAACAATATTTTTGCTAATCCACCCTTAATTATAATACCATATCTTTACAATATTTAAATAATTGGTGTAATCATATTTTTAAATAATAATAATGTTATGAGGCGGCCAAAAGGCTTGAAATAACAAAGCCCATATTGATTCACTCTTCTCCAACATCCCATATTGATTCACTCTTTTCCAAGGTATAAATACTCCTACGACAATTTTAGGTATAATTTTCTAATTTCCACTTTTCATTACTCTTCTATGAAGTATTGAATTGATTTGGCACTAGAGTGCCTTGTAAGTACACACACCCATTTCTCCATGGCCGCACCAAAAATTCGCCATGACGCCATTTGAGATTAGAATTGCTAATTCAAGATTCTTCATAAACGAATTATATTTCATTATGCTTCTCGAATGAATCAGTGGCGTCATATGTAGAAAACGATTTCTAATTTCCATGTTTTCGTCAAGAACAACTTGTTCTCGATTCAAAGAAAGATCTCTACAAGAAACAAATCGAGTGTAAGCAGTAACTTATGTGATGATGACTGAAGTTAGCGGAAATATACCCGAACGTATCGCATGCTCGAACAAACAACAGAGTCGCCATCGAACTTTATTTATTCCCGAAGGAAAGGGAAAACATCGATAAAACCCAGGGAAAAAGTGATATGTTGGGTAAGGAAGTCGGTTATGTAAGGGAAAAGTATTATCACCCCTTACATCCATGGTACTCCATGAGAACCATTTTGATTGTTATTGCTCGAATAAGTGTTATATCTAAAGTTTACTCGCAAAAGAATAAGGGGAAAAAGAAAGAAATAGATAAAGTGTTCGGTGAGGATTAGAGCCCTCATGCATACATATCCTTATAGTGCAATAAGGAATTTAGAGCTTCGTTCATAGAACTAGTGGTAGGAGGTGAAAAGAATTGTGATAACAAGTATGGTCTAAACCAAAGGATAATGTTTTTTTGAACTCCAACAAGGGGTGAAATATGAACCAAAGAGTAAAACTAGTATGAACCAACAAGTGAGGGGCCTATGACATGGTGTCAATGTATTGGAATAACCGAAAAACAAAGAGGATTTCCTGTATACAGCTGCAAAGTAAGTTAGGAGACGTTCGTCTAAGCAACAAGAGGACTAACAAGACAAATAAATCGACTCTTGGTTCACAAAGAGATACAAGATGGAGCTTAAAGAGATAGTGTATTTGGCTTAAAGAATAGGGTATATCACATGAAATGAATGAAGGTAGTATATGAATGCATCCTGGAGATGAATGGAATGAAGTGACCGAAGTCACAAAATTGAAGGTTTGGTGACAAGTGACTGAAGAGGTATAGTTTGAAACCAAAAGTCAGGGAATACATTGGAATCCATAAGAGAAGTGGAATTTGTACCATAGAGGGAAACATGCTTATCGGCCGAAAAAGAAGGAATAAAATGTCTGGGTACAAGTCAAACAACTCTAGGTACAAGTGCGAATTTTCCACTATATGGTCCTAAAAGGGTGTATATCGAATTCCATAAAAAAACTGTATTTCAGTTTCAAAGAAACAATATGTCACTAGGGTGAACGTTTTGTGATTGAATGTAGATCATGGATCATTGACAATATGAATGACGCCCTAAGGAGAAAGGAGGAATAAATAAGTATGCTCGTGGAGGATTCGAACCCTCGTGCCTACGTATTCTCATCGTGCAATGAGAAAATTAAAGCAATCATAGTTCAGCCTACTTTGACTAAAGACAAAGAGAGATAGATTGATTTCCGAAAGGAAAATTGCTTAACAAGAAGGAATGCGGTACTAACCAAAGATGGTGATCAACCACAAGGACAAATGAGATATATCTAGAGTCTGAACTCCACAAAGAAAGATAGATGAATGCCATAGTCTGAACTAATACAAAGGCAATGAACAGATTCCTAGAGTTTGAACTCAATAAGGGCAAAAGGAATATAGTACCAAAGTATGAACTTCAAGACAATGTCAAAGGTTTCTAGAGTCTGAACTCCATGGGCAAGATGTATAAGCATGCCATAGTCTGAACTATACAAGGTATATGAAATGATCTGAATGCCAGAGTCTGAACTCCATAAGGGTAAAAAAGTATGATGCCTAAGTCTGAATTGTAAGGCAATGAAAGGAGTGGCCAGAGTATGAACTATATAGGCAAGATGATATGTTAAAGTCTGTATTGTATAGACAAAATCTGAATGGCCAGAGTCTGAACTCAATGGGGCAAGGATGCCAAGATCTGTATCTTATAGATAAGGAATAAAGCCAGAGTTTGTACTCCATAGGCTGAAAGAAGTTGCCAAGGTCTACACCTTGTGGGCAAGAGCCAGATTCTGTACTCCATGGGCTGAATGCCAAGGTATGTGCCTTATGTCCCAGGAATAAAAGATTCCACAGTCTTAACTATATGGGCACAATCAAGGGTTGCCAGAGTCTAAACTAAACGTGGCAAGAATGCCAAGGTTTGTACCTTATGGGCAAAGAATAAAGGATTCCACAGTCTAAACTATGTCGGGCACCCATTGAGGATACTCAGAAATAACAAGGAAACCAACATCAATCTGCTTCTGAACCTCCTCTTTGATTTTAACAACCATATCAGGATGAGTTCTTCTCAACTTCTATGTAACTGGAAAATACTCTAGCTTCAATGGTAATCTATGCTCCTTAATATCAGTATCATGACCTGGAATATCTTGATAAGACCAAGAAAACACATCCACATACTCTCTAAGAAGCTCTACCATCCTCTTCTTAACATCTGGACAAAGCAATGCCCCAATCTTGGCTTCTTTCTTGTTCTCTTCAGAACCCAAATTAATCACTTCCAATGACTCTTTATGAGGCTGAATAGTCTTTTCCTCTTGCTTCAATGGTAATTTATGCTCCTTAATATCAGTATCATGACCTGGAATATCTTGATAAGACCAAGAAAACACATCCACATACTCTCTAAAAAGCTTTGCCATCCTCTTCTTAACATCTGGACAAAGCAATGCCCCAATCTTGACTTCTTTTTTGTTCTCTTCAGAATCCAAATTAATCACTTCCAATGGCTCTTTATGAGGATTAATAGTCTTTTCCTCGTGCTCAAGAAAACGTGAAATCTCATCATGAATCTCTTCAACGTCCCCTTCTTCCATTTCAAACATAGGGAATTCAAAGTTGGGAGAGGGCATATTGTCATTGTTTTCAATGGGTTTAACAATTAATCTACACAATGGTTTTATACTTGATTTTAGAATATGAACAAATTAAAGCACAAGTATCATTCAGATATAAAAAGTGGTTATTATCTTGGTTTTTTATGTTACAATTTTTCAGAAAAAGCAAAAAGAGAAAACATAATATGGATAAACAAAATAACAGTTTATTAATGATGATAAAACTTGAAACAAATACCACGTAGATTCACTTTTACCTTGTGCATAGTGAAAGAATTTTTGAAAATAACAAAAATATATTACTTTGACAAGTGAAAAATAAAGGGAACATCAACACCAATCCAATTCTGACACATCAATCCGTGAGTCACAAAGTTTGACGCTTCTTGTTCTTGATCATCTTCTAGGATTGCAGCAACAGATTGATCTTTGGGGTGGATGAAGCCAACATTATAAAAAACTTCTTGAATACGCTTCAAATCTCTATGGGTTGAACCAGACGAGAAGCCTAAACCAGCATGGCCTCAACAACTTGACCCCTTCCAACAGATTGACCATTCTCCACAACTTGTTGGGCTTCTTTCAAAGAAGTCATGAATGCCTCATTCTTCTTAACAACATTATCAATGACAGAAAGAGATTGGAACAAAGTTCCCATAGCTTCGTCAACATCAATATACGAGAATGAAGAGAGATGACTTACCAACATGGCCTTCTCGCCACCCATAATCACTAACATTCCATTTTTCACAAATTTCAATTTCTGATGGAGGGTTGACATCTATGGATGACCCAAGAGACAACTTTAAACGGGATGAATATCCATCACTTGAAATGTAATCTTAAATAAGCACAAATCCATCTTCAATGGGAGATCAACTTCTCCAATCACAATTTTCTTCGAGCCATCAAAGGCTTTCACAACAACCCCGCTAAACCTCATTGGAGCATCTTGATAAGAGAGTTTAACAGAGTCGACTTTGGCATAATATTAAGAGAAAAGCCAATGTCAACCAACTCATTGAACAAAGCATCTTCTTGGTAATTTATAGAAATATGCAAAGCCAAATTACAATTCCTCCCTTGCTCAGACAATTTTTCATCACTAAATCTCAGGTTGTTACATGCAGTAATGTTGGCCACAATGCCATCGAACTAACCAATTGTTACATCATGATCCACATAGGCTTTCTCTAAGACCTTCTGCAAAGCTTCTCTGTGAGCTTCAAAATTCATCACAAAGATAATGTTGATGTAATCCCTAGAGGCCAATACTTTTGGTACTTGTATCGAATTATTTTTTAATAATAAAAGGTTTTTTTCTTTATTATGTTTGTTTAATAAAGTGCCTAGAATAGCTAGTTAGTTTAATGTATCAAGTGTGACTTGATCATGAGATCCCATTAAACATAAGGACACTATTCTTAAAGTATCCGTAGTCGAGCTTTATTGTGAAGTGGGATAATATAAGTGACCTAGATGGAATTTTCCCATCCTGCGTAACATGATAAATTTTTACGGGCCCAATATTGAACTGGACAAGGATGACACGGTCTATGCCTTATGTTTAATATATATATAAGGGCAAAAGGGTAATTGTACATATAAGTATTATCACAAAAGGATTTGTTAGATCACATGACATTTTCGTGTCTTGGGTAGTAGTGATGTGTTGCTAGATACCGCTCACTGTTTATTATGTTAAATATGTGATTTGATATAATTACCAATGTCGCAAGAACCTACAGGGTCACACACAAAAGGATGGATTGATAAGAGATAGAGTAAATAAGGAACGTCGTAAGATACGGTGCACTTAAGTGAATTGTAGAACAACGTAAGGTACGATGAACTTAAGTAGAATACGAAATATGGTAAGGTACCACGCGCTTAAGTGATTTTGGTATATCATAAGATATGGGTCACATACACTTAAGTGGACTTTTTAGCTTGCAGCCCACATAAGTGGTTCTATAAATAGAACCCTTGTGCAGAAGCATTGCATTAGATGGAATTTCGTTTCTCTCTCTCTCTTTCTCTCTCTCTCTCTCTATCTCTCTCTCTCACTCTCTCTCTCTCTCTCTCTCTCTCTCTCTCTCACACACACACACACACACACACACACACACACACACACATACACACACACACTCAAAGCCTTCATTCGTAGCAACTAGCACTGAGATTGAAGGAATCCGTTTGTGTGGACTAGTAGAGGCATTGTCACCATTCAACGTTCGTGATCACTCCTTAGATCTGCATCAAAGGTTTCAATTGCCACAAGAGGTAACGATTCTATCACTGATCATGCCCATTCGTAAGGATCACTAAAGGAGAAAATTTTTAAATTCCGTTGCATTTTGGATCACTATTCTCCTTCAGTGGTATTAAAGCCACTTACGAAACCATGCATCAGATAACTGTTTATTTTCTGTATTAATACGATTAAAAGACAAAAATGAATTAAATAATAAACGAGTAATTAAATTTGGTATCATGTGTGTACGATTTGGATGATTGATGTTGACTATGCTTCAGAATACGATGTTAGTATGGTGAAGCAGCGATACATCGATCGTCCATGGGTTACACAATTGAGATCGATCAAGTTATCTCTCTCTCTCTCTCTCTTCTCTCTCTCTCTCTCTCTCTCTCTCTCTCTCTCTCTCTCTATATATATATATATATATATATATATATATATATATATATATATATATATATATATATATATATATATATATATAAGAAATTCTGATGCAAAATACGGTATATATGATATACTGTTTCTGTTTTGTTCATTCAAACACTTAATAGTTTTTTCCTTTGAGCGATCAATGGTCATTTGCTTCGGAATCTGATGAAAGTATGGTGAAGCAATGACGTGTTGATCAATCATACTGAATTAACAATCGAGGTGTGTTAGACGGTATGAAATTGGTATATTAGGGTTCATGACGGTACAGGGGCTGTGATGTCAAAGAGTTATGCGATTAGGATTGTAACTGCATAAGAGTTGTGCTTTAAAGTATCAAGTGTTGATGCGAAAAAAGATGTCGATTTCAAATGAATTGTTCATTAAAATACGACCTTAATAATATAATGTAGTGTGATCAGTCGCTGAAATTTAATTTGGTTTATTTAATTAACAGAATTTAAATTAATAATAATAATAATAATAATGTGTTTATTATTATTGTCTCGTGGCGATCTATTATGGCCTTAGTTTTCCTTTATTTTTTGGGGGATTTTAAAATACGACCTACGTGTCGTGCCTCTCTTTTAATCTCTTAATGTAACTTCTTTTCTCATCTCACTCCCTCGTATGTAAGACGGGTTTATTTTATGTAATGTAATGTTATGAAGAAAGAGAAGAATACAATATTAAAGGAGGACAACCTTGAAGATCTTTCTTGGAGAAGCTTAAATCATTATTAGGTTAGCTTAGATTCTCTCATTGGCTTGGGAGAACAATTGCGCTAGAGACCATAACTGTTTCATTTTGTATGTATGTTGATGCATGTGAATGTATGTTGATGCATGTGAATGTATGTTGATGCATGTGAGAGACGATTTATATGATAAATAAGCCGATGAAATTAGAATAATTACAAATTCTCTCAAATTAAATATTAAGTTTATGCTTTCCATGTTTTAACACTCATCAAGACTAGTATCGAATAATGTGGGTTTCACCTACACGAGGTGCATGTTCTATATTAGTAAGGTGAGATGGGATAATTGTAGTATCCAATTGCTAAAACAATGGGTCAAACTTAAGTAAACAAATTATAATAAGATTATATACGTTTAGAAGTAAGAGTTGGAAATGATCCATTTGATGGATTGGAATAAGGAGTTATTCACCCAACTAAAATATTCGAGAGTTGTATTAGATACAATTGGAAGGAGTTTCTACCTAAATAGCCCAGTTTTGTGTAATCCGCCTACGCGGACTTAAAACAAAGTGAAATGTGGATCTCGACCCACTAGAAAATCTTCCAACAGGATTTTCCGAATCAAATGATGAGGGTCATTTGTTTTGAGTAAAATAGTGGGAGCATATTTAATTAAATGCCTAATTAAATTTTTTATTTTAGTGATACTTATATTTTCATATTTTTCATGTAGATTACCATCACAACAAACACCTCTAACAATATTTTGCGATCAATCCTCGATAAGGAAAAATTGTCTTGTACAAATATTCTGGATTGACACCGAAATTTGAGAAATGTCCTCAAACATGATAGAAAGTTGTATGTCTTGGAGAAACCTATTCCTGAAGAGGAACCTCCTAGTTCTGCACCTAAGGCAAAAATAGATGCTTATAAGAAGCATGTCGACGATGCAAATGAAACTGCTTGCCTCATGCTAGCTACCATGAACTCAGAGTTGCAAAAGTAACATGAGAACATGGCATCGTTTAATATGATCGAACACTTGAAGATGCTCTATCAAGAGCAGGCAAGGCATGAAAGGTTTGAAGTCTCAAAAGCCCTTTTTCAAGGCAAGTTAGCTGAGGGAACCCATATAGGTCCCCATGTGCTCAAGATGATTAGGTATGTGGAGAACCTTGAGAGGTTGGGTTTTCCGCTCGGAAAGGAAATTGCGACTGATTTGATCTTGCAATCGTTTCCAGATAGCTTCAGTCAATTTATCCTTAATTTAAATATGAATTATATGGACAAATCTCTTCCTGAACTGCTAGCCATGTTAAGAACTGCTGAGCAGAATCTGAAGTCAAAAGGGAAGTCCATTCTGATGATCAGAAATGGAAAGAGACAGAACAAAAGACCCACCAAGCAAGGTGGTAAAGGGAAATGCAAGGAAAGTGCCAAACCCAAACCCACAACTCTTGATTTGAAGCCTAGTGGGGGAATAGCAAAGAAAGACACATGCTTCCATTGCGGTAAGACCGGACACTAGAAGAGAAATTGCCCAAAGTACCTGGAAGATAAGAAGAATGGAGTAGAGACTTCAACTTCAGGTGTTTTTGTATTTGAAATTAATTTATCTACTTCTGTATCATATGTATTAGATACTGGGTGCGGTTCTCACATTTGTACCAATGTGTAGGGGCTAAGAAGGAGTAGAGATTTGGGAAAAGGTGAAGTTGACCTACGAGTTGGCAATGGAGTAAAGGTTGTTGCTTTAGCCGTAGGAACTTATGTATTGACTTTACCTAGTGGTTTAATAATTCAGTTAGAGAACTGTTATTATGTACCTGCAATTAGCAGGAATATTATTTCCGTTTCTTCTTTGGACAAGTTTGATTTTTCATTTATAATAAAGAGCAATTGTTGCTCCATTTATTTGAATGATATATTCTATGCTACTGCACAAATGAACAATGGGCTATATGTCCTTGATCTTGAAATGCCTATTTAAAACATTAATACTAAAAGGATGAAACCTAATGAGTTAAATCCAACTTACCTTTGGCATTGTCGATTAGGCCACATAAATGAGAAACGCATTTCCAAACTCCATAAAGATGGACTCTTTGACTCTTTTGATTATGAATCATATGAGACATGTAGATCTTGTTTAATTGGAAAGATGACAAAGTCTCCATTCACAGGAAAAGGTGAAAGAGCTAATGATCTTTTGGTCCTCATACATACTGATGTATGTGGACCACTGAACATACCAGCCAGAGGAGTTTTTCAGTACTTCATCACATTTACTGATGATTTCAGTAGATATGGTTATGTGTATTTAATGAAACACAAATCAGAGTCCTTTGAAAAGTTCAAGGAATTCAAGAATGAAGTACAAAATCAAATAGGTAAGAATATTAAAACTCTTCGATCAGATCGAGGTGGTGAATATTTAAGCCTAAAGTTTGATGACCATCTGAAAGAGTGTGGGATTCTATCCCAACTTACTCCTCCTGGAACACCCCAATGGAACGGTTCATATGAGAGAATAAATCGAACTTTGTTAGACATGGTCTGATCCATGATGAGTCACGCCGATATTCCAAACTCCTTTGGGGGACATGCACTATTAACAACATCTTATACACTTAACCGTGTTCCATACAAAAAGGTTGAGAAGACACCATATGAGATATGGAGTGGTAAGAAACCATATATGTCTTACATGAAGATTTGGGGTTGCGAAGTTTATGTGAAACGACAAATTTCGACTAAGCTTGAGCCCAAATATGACAAATGCTTATTTGTGGGGCATCCTAAAGAAACAAGAGGGTATTACTTCTACAATCCTTCTGAGGGAAAAGTGTTAGTCGCTCGAACTGGATTTTTCCTAGAAAAGGATTTTATTTTCAAAGGAATAAGTGGGAGGAAAGTAGAGCTTGAAGAAATTCAAGAATCATAAAGCACTGATACACCTATGAAGGAATTAGAGTAGGAAGCACAAGTAGTTGTGGAAGAGCAACCGACTAAAGTAGAACAAGATCAGCATAGGTCAAGCAAGATACATCACCTACATGAGAGATATGGACATCTCATAACTGATCACAGTTATGAGCCTATGACCTACCAAGACGCCATAACTGGTCCCGAGTCTGAGAAGTTGCTAGAAGCCATGAAATCTGAAATGGATTCCATGTACACAAACCAGGTTTGGACCTTGGTAGAGCCTCCCGTAGGAGTTAACCCTATAGGATGCAAGTGGGTCTTTAAAAAGAAGACTAACATGGATGGTAAGATACATACCTATAAGGCAAGACTGGTTGCAAAAGGATATAAACAAATTCATGGGGTTGACTATGATGAAACCTTTTCACAAGTTGCGATGCTTAAATTTGTTCAGATTTTACTTGCTATCGTTGTATATCATGATTATGAAATATGGAAGATGGATGTCAAAACTGCTTTCCTTAATGGGAATCTTCTTGAGGATGTGTACATGACACATCCAGAAGGATTTGACATACCAGAAGAAGGCCAAAAGATATGTAAGTTACAAAGATCAATCTATGGATTGAAGCAAGCTTCCAGAAGCTGGAATCTTCGTTTTGATGAAACAATAAAACAATATGGATTCATCAAGAATGAAGATAAGCCTTGTGTCTACAAGAAGGTTAGTGGGAGCATGATCATCTTCCTGGTATTATATGTAGATGACATATTACTCACTGGAAATGATGTCCCTACCCTACAACAAGTAAAGTCTTGGTTGGGGAAATGCTTTTCTATGAAGGACCTAGGTGAAACAACCTATATATTAGGAATCAGGATCTATAGAGATAAATCACAAAAACTGCTTGGCCTAAGTCAGAGTACATACACAGACAAAGTGCTGAGACGCTTTAATATGCATGATTTCAAGAAAGGATTCATACCAATGCAACATGGTCAGTGTCTATCAAAAACACAATCCCCTTCAACTAAGGAAGAAAACGATTGCATGAATAAGATTCCATATGCATTTGCAATAGGATCTATCATGTATGCCATGTTATGTACTCGACCAGATGTCTCGTATGCTTTAAGTGCAACGAGTAGGTACCAATATGATCCCGGTGATGCTCATTGGATAGCTGTCAAGAATATCCTTAAGTATTTGAGAAGGACTAAGGACTCATTCTTGATATATGGAGGTCAGGAAGAGCTTGCTGTAATTGGATACACCGATGCTAGCTTCCAGACATATAAGGATGACTTTAAATTGCAATCTACTAATGTGTTTTGTTTAAACGGCGGCGCTGTGAGCTGGAAAAGTTCAAAGCAAGATACAATTGTTGATTCTACAACCGAGGTCGAGTATATTGTTGCCTCAAGTGCAGCAAAGGAAGCTGTTTGGATCAAAAAGTTCATTAGTGAACTTGACATGATTCCTAGCATTATGGATCCCATTGATCTCTATTGTGATAATAATGGTGCTATCGCACAAGCTAAGGAGCCTAGATCTCACCAACGATCTAAAGACATACTTAGGTGTTATCACCTCATTTAAGAGATAATAGATAGAGGAGATGTGAAAATATGAAGAGTACCTACACTTGACAATATTGCTGACCCACTGACAAAGCCTTTTGTGCAGTAGAAGCATGATGGCCATACTAGATCTATGGGAATTAGGGGTATGCCTAATTGGCTCTAGTGCTAGTGGGAGATTGTTGGTATAAGCCCTAGAGGCCAATACTTTTGATACTTGTATCGAATTATTTATTAATAATAAAAGGCTTTTTTTTCTTTATTATGTTTGTTTAATAAAATCCCTAGAATAGCTAGTCCATTTAATGTATCAAGTGTGACTTGATCATGAGATCCCATTAAACATAAGGACACTATTCTTAAAGTATTCGTAGTCGAGCTTTGTTGTGAAGTAGGATAACATTAAAGTATTAAGACTATTATATATATAGACTAATGATCACATCTCATTGGTCATGGATAAGGAGTTATCAAGTCTTAAGCATATGTATGAATATTAAGAGTAATATTTATACTGGATTGACCCACAATGAGAATACTATATATAATGTTATGCAAAGTGTCATAAGTTATTCTCATGGTGATAATGGTGTATACCATCCTTTGACCTGAAACCACTATGGACCCTAGATGTAGAGTCGAGTGCCTTATTGTTGATCAAAAATTGTCTGTAACTGGATGACCATAATGATAGTTGATGGGTACTCCACGAAGCATGCTGAGGGACATGAGTGACCTAGATGGAATTTGGTCATCCTGCGTAACAGGATAAATGTCTATGAGCCCAATATTGAACTGGACAAGGATGACATGGTCTATGCTTTATGTTTAATATAAACATAAAGGCAAGAGGGTAATTGTCCATATAACTATTATCACAAAAGGATTAGTCAGATCACATGACATTTTCGTGTAGCAGTGATGTGTTGCTAGATATCGCTCACTGTTTATTATGTTAAATACGTGATTTAATATAATTATCAATGTCGTGAGAACCTACAGGGTCACACACAAAAGGACGGATTGATGAGAAATAGAGTAAATAAGGAACACCGTAAGGTACAGTCCATTTAAGTGAATTGTAGAACATCGTAAGGTACGGTGCACTCAAGTAGAATACGGAATATGGTAAGGTCTCACGCGCTTAAGTGATTTTGGTATATCATAAGATATGAGCCACATACACTTAAGTTGGCGTTTTAGCTTGCATCCCACACAAGTGGTTCTATAAATAGAACCCTTGTGCAAAAGAATTTCATTAGATGAAATTTCGTTTCTCTCTCTCTCACTCACTCTCTCACACTCAAAGCCTTCATTCGTAGCAGCTAGCACTGAGATTGAAGGAATTTGTTCGTGTGGACTGAGTAGAGGCATTGTCACCATTCAACGTTCGTGATCACTCCTTAGATCTGCATCAAAGGTTTCAATCTCCACAAGAGGTAACGATTCTATCATTGATCATGCCCATTCGTAAGGAACACTAAAGGAGAAAAAATTTAAATTCCGCTGCGTTTTGGATCGCTATTCTCCTTCAGATAAGACAAATATTTTAGACGAGTATGCAATTATTGATCGACCATATTATACTCACTTCTCTTAATCAAATTAAACACTTTATCACGATCATATTTCTGGTTTACACTGTTTGACTAGCCAGACTGCACAACAAGAGTTTCCACTTGAGCTTGCTTACCCACCAATATCTTCAATTCTTTTAGGGGGCACAGAAGAAAATACTCGACCACTCTGGTTTCCACTTGAGCTCTGATGAAAATTGAAGGTGTGAAAAACACAAGAAATTGGGGTTTGAATTGGATTTTAAAAGCAAAAGCTTTTTCCAAAACAAAACTCTACTAACAAGTTGAATAATGAATAGATAAAAACACAATGATTTTTCTCCTGGTTCGCTTGAAACTCAAAGTTAATCTAGTTCACTCGCCAGGATGATTTGCCTTATACACAAGGACTTAATCTACTAATATCAACAAATTACAATAAACACAAAGAATCCCCTTCTCCATTATTTCACAAGTGCCCAGGAAGATGTCGTTCCTACGCTTGAAGAGGTTGTTAGGTTGAAATTGGCTAAAACAAAATTGGCGAGCAACCAAGTTGGGTTCATAGCCAATGAGTCCCAAGTCATCCCTTTTACTTAGATCTCTCGTGGATAGCAGAGTGGGAGTCAGGAAGGTCTTCAAGATATCATTGGCTTCCGCTTGATGTTCAGGTGCGAAGGCAGAAAACTCACTCCTAAATCATTCTGGCACATAACTCCGACTTACAAATGGAGCCATAGAATGAGTAAAGATGTGACAATTTGCAAATAGTTCAAAGTATTTTGTAAATAACTCTTTGGTCTTCAATCCTAGATCAAGAAAGGTTAGCAAGACAAGCTTAATACCTTCTACTTGTCTATCTTAAACCCTTTTGGTATAGTCATTCGGTACCTTAAACTGCATGGCAATTTCAAAAGTGACATTTTTTGGTGTAAGCCCTAGAGGCCAATACTTTTGGTACTTGTATCGAATTATTTATTAATAATAAAAGGCATTTTCTTTATTATGGTTGATTAATAAAGTCCCTAAAATAGATAGTCCGTTTAATGTATTAAGTGTGACTTAATCATGAGAACACATTAAACATAAGGGCACTGTTCTTAAAGTATCCGTAGTCGAGCTTTAATGTGAAGTGGGATAACATTAAAGCATTAAGACTATTATGTTTGTAGACTGATGATCACATCTCATGGATCATGGATAAAGAGTTATCAAGTCTTAAACATAGGTATGAATATTAGGAGTAATATTTATACCGGATTGACCCGCTATGAGAATACTATATAGAAAGTTATGCAAAGTGTCATAAGTTATTCTCATGGTGATAATAGTGTATACCACTCTTCGACCTGAAACCACTATGGATCCTAGATGTAGAGTCGAGTGCTTTATTGTTGATCCAACGTTGTCCGTAACTGGATAACCATAAAGACAGTTGATGGGTACTCCACGAAGCATGCTGAGGGACATGAGTGTCCTAGATGGAATTTGCCAATCCTGCATAACAGGATAAATGTCTATGGGCCCAATATTGAACTGGACAAGGGTGACACGGTCTATACCTTGTGTTAAATATAGACATAAGGGCAAAGGGGTAATTATACACATAATTATTATCATAGGAGGTTTTGTCAGATCACATGACATTTTCGTGACTTGGGTAGCAGTGATGTGTTGCTAGATACCGCTCACTGTTTATTATGTTAAATGCGTGATTTAATATAATTGCCAACGCCGCGAAAACCTATAGGGTCACACACAAAGGACGGATTGATGAGAGATAGAGTAACTAAGGAATACCGTAAGGTACGGTGCACTTGAGTGGGAGACGAAATATGGTAAGGTACCAAATACTTAAGTGATTTTGGGCATATTATAAGATATGGGCCAAAATACACTTAAGTGGGCTTTTTAGCTTGAAGCCCACACAAGTGGTTCTATAAATAGAACCCCTTGGGTAGAAACATTGTCTCTCCAATCCACTCAGACAGAAATTCAAGTAGAGACTTGGAATTTTGTTTCCCTCTTTCTCTCACTCAAAGCCTTCATTCATAACAGCTAGCACTGCGATTGAAGGAATCAGTTCGTGTGGACTGAGTAGAGACGTTGTCATCGTTCAACGTTCGTGATCGCCCCGTGGATCTGTATCAAAGGTTTTGATCATTATCAAAGATCTGCACCAAAGGTTTGAATCGCCACAAGAGGTAACGATTCTATCACTGATCATGCCCATTCGTAAGGATCACTAAATGGAGAAATTTTTAAGTTCTGCTGCGCCTTGGATGGCAATTCTCATACAACATTTAGCCAAAATTGTAGGATCCATATAGGGTCTGCAACTGAGAAAGCTTCCATGGGTTTCAACGTTTGTAGGGCATGAGTGCCACTACCCGATGATTCATAGAGTGAGGCCAGAATTAATAGACTCAAGCAAATGTTTCGTACCTCATGGACTTGGATCACCATAGCTACATATTTCTTGGTTATCTGTAGGGACTTTGAAGAGAAAATAAAATGTGACACCCAAAGTGTAAAGAAAGTAATGTGTTTCTCATCCAACACATATTCAGTATCAGTTTTGTGTTGGTAAAAAATATAATGGACAGAGGCAGCGCGCCTGACTGTGAAGTTGAAGCTATGGTTAACCTTTTTCTTAGGGTTAAATACAAAAATATACATAATAAAGTTATTGTCGCATTACGCGAAAAACCGGCGGGAAAACAAGAACAACAGAGCCGCCACCGTGCGTTATTTATCCCAAAAGAGGGAAAGGAAACGCTCAGAGTAAACCTGGAAAAGACGTGGTCTCGCGACCAAAGAGGATGGGATCGGGAGTCGGTTATGCAAAGGGAAGGTATTAGCACCCCTACGCATCCGTCGTACTCGACGGGATCCACGCACAATAGGAAGGAAAATTGGTTGCTAAACACTGCTCAAACTCACACACACTAGCTGAAAGAGACACAAGAAAACAGACTGAGACTGACTCGGCAGGATATCGCATCCTGGGCCTACTTAGTCTATCAAGCATAGACATCAGAGTCTAAGTAGTTCGGACTGGGGAAACGACACATGCTCGCTAGGATATCGCATCCTATGCATACGTATCTCCTTTGGACGAAGGAGAATCAGAGCATTCGTAGCTCGGCTAACACGCACACAAGCAAACACAGGCAAAGGCAAACGTGGAGCCTGAATGCCAATCACTGGACTTACATCAGCATCCGAACCCAAAACACACTCAAAAGGGCAAACATGGAGCCCGACAACCAATTGATGGGATTATGTCAGCATCCGAACCCGAAACACACTCAAAAGGGCAAACATGGAGCCCGACAACCAATTGATGGAATTATGTCAGCATCCGAACCCCAAACACACTCAAAAGGGCAAACATGGAGCCCGACAACCAATTGATGGAATTATGTCAGCATCCGAACCCCAAAACACACAACAGCATGCAACAAGAAGAAGGGTCTCGATTGCAACTAGGGCAAGAGAAGGGGAAGGTCTCAATCACAGCAAGGGTGAGAGAAAAGAATTAGTGTTAGTCGTTAGTCAAACTCGACAAGACATCGCATCTCGTGCCTACGTATCTCATCTGAACATGAGAATCAGAGTTGCCGTAGTTCGGCTAAACTATTCCTGTTGGTTTGTGTTTTTTAGGTGGATAACGTCACTACGCAATCTTCCTGATGCTCGACCTTTGGAGACTTACTCACCTGTAGTAGAAGGAGTTGACGTATCCTTAAGAGGGGATAATGTTTGTTTGTGTTTTAGGAAAGCTCAAGCAAGAAAGGAAGTCCTATACGAAGGAACCGTGCTACCTTAATTGACATGCGAACGAGACTACGCGGAGTCTAGCAAACCTAGGGGATACAATCACACCACACAAACATCTACAGCATGAAATAAACACACCAACAAGGGGCTCAAACATCAGGGTTAGGCTTTAGTCGAGGGGTCATATCAACCTCAACAAACAAGCCTCTGTATCGGGGTCAGGTTAGCTCTTAACCTTGCCATTGAGGGGCTAAGGTGAAGCTAGATGAAAGGTGATGAGGGGTGTGCCTCATTGCTTCTATCTCAAGTCAGAGAGAGCATCAGACAAGGGAGCGTGGGTCCAGAATGGGGGGACCCTTCTACGCTCAGGACATAGACTCGACTGTACAATGTACAAGATCTTGGGCTCGGATCTCAATGCTACAACCATGTAATGGGAGCAAGGAGAAGACTCACAGAATAGTGGGGGATAGATTGCTTATCCCTACCTTCCACCAATTGCCTCAAATGAGGACTTTCCCTGCTTAGGACAAATATAAACATACACAAGCATTGCCTCTTAAGGAGGACTTCAGACAATTTGCCCGGCTCGGTAACAGCCGGGTCTCCAGACTACATGAAGAAGAAAGTTCTATACCTCAATGCCAATTGCTTATAAGCAAAGCAATGCAAGTTCTTAAGAGAACTGAGCAACTAAGTGTACCTGTACAAAAGTCAAACAGAATCAGCATCCCATTCATAACCAGACAACAATATAATGATCGACAGTGTACAATCATAATCAAACAATGGTGTGCATAGCACAAGTCCACGTGGACCAACATCCTACAAAACAGCCACATTAGTTTACAAGTATCAAGCAAAATATCCCAAATGTGAAACAATATCCTTAAGCCTTAACTTCTTAACCTGAAAAGGCAAAAACAACTTCAAATGTAAGTGACAAGACCACTAGGACTAGCCTAGGGTCCAAAAGAAGGAAAAATCCTAAAACAGCAACCAATTCATGATCAAAGTCAAGCTATTTCAATAACAAAGGGATCCCAATTGGTCCCATATCCAAACTATGTACACATTTTATTCTATGCAACATGTAAGGCAAAGTGAACAATGTTAAACCACATATGAGCAATCAGCAAGGTCACATCACAAAAAATATCAAAACAACACAGTAAATTCCACAAAAATTATATCCTAAACAGAGGACATTCAACAAGCTACATGTCAATTTTCAAGCAATTTGGACTAATGGAACCATGGGAATTAATTCAACATGCTAAAGCATGCAAAAACACAATCAAATGAAGCTACAAAATGTACACTAACTTCAATTAGATGGTAAACAGCAATGGTACATGGGAAATTGGTAGGACCAAAGCTAAATGCTACATTAATGTGTTAGGAACTACCCTATCAAATTTCATGGTCATATCATTCGTCATGCTCATTCTATGCACAAAATAATGTAAATGAAGTCAAAAGAAACATCAAACATGCAAACAGAATTATTTCACTCAAATCCATACCAAACCAATTCTAAAAATCCTCAAATAATTTGTACATAAACAGGACATGTTCAAGGTCAAGCATGCAAAATCTTAGCTCGATTGGATGAAAGGAGCTATGTCAATGAAAATCAACAAAACAGATGCAATTATGTGCTTCAAATCATGGCATCAATGCATGTACTCACTTCAAAAATTTATATCTCAATGTAGACAAAAAAGAAATGAATGAGACCAAAACAGGGGTGTCCTATCATGTGTCTACTACAAGCATATCAAATTTCATGAATATCCAAAACACTATGAGCATTTCACAATGATTCTACCAACCTAGGTCATATGAGCATGTACAAATGAACCTCAGAAAAGAAAAATCATGATCAATTAGAAAACACAAGGAAAAATTCCACAAAAATTACCAGGGGATCCTAACATGTTAATGATCAACCATACCAAATTTCACACAATTCTAACAAGGATAAGTCATGCTAAAAAATCCATCAAATTGGCATCAAGAGGTGTGACACCAATTGTCACACCTAAGTTTGAAAAATTGTAACTCAATGATCAAGTATCATAAATTCAAGATATTTACATGGAAAAAAACCTCAGCCAGTCAAGATTCAACACAAAAATTTTCAGCTATTTATCATACAAAATGAGGATTTCATGATCAAATCATTCAAAGGTATCAAATTATGCACATGTGGAATAAACCCTAGGTCAAATGCAAAAAAAGTCCAAGCACAACTTTGACCAATAGGTCAAAAATTATCTACAGTCAAACACCAAGTCAACAAAATTATTTTCATATTTTTGTGATTTTTCTATAATTTTCTATGATTTTTCTAAGGTCACATGTATTTTTTAGATTTTTATGAATTAATATGAATTAAATGGAATTCACAGTGGCATATCCGTAATTGTGGTGAACAGTGACGCGGTAAACATGTAATTCAAAAATTCAAGCGCAAAGGTGGATCAAACAGTAAACAATTCCAGAAAATTATCTTCTTCTTCGCGCGGTACACACTCCTCCATGTCCAAACTAGGTTTCAATCATTTCATCACCAAATTGCACAAACTAATATCCGTTGAAATCGTCTCACCATGTACATCTCAACTATGTAACTAATTCCACCTAAATCCTAACACAGCTCACGGATCGATCGAATAAAGTTTCACATTCAAAGCTTTGAGTTCAGATTCCTCAACTTATAGTCCATCGTTTCACAAACCAAGCCTAGCATTACAATCTACATGGAATGAACTTTCAAATGCACATAACAATTAAGCAATTCGTGAGATTCGAAATTCACACACCTGGAGATGACAGTGATGAAATTGGTGTTCTTGAGCTCCGATTTCCACAAACAGTCGAAGAAAGATGATGTGTGAGGCGATCAATGCGTTCAGGTTCGATTGCAATAGCTCCTAATGTTCCAAATCGCAATTCACCATGAATGATGCAAACTTGGACAGTTGAGTTTTGGTGCGAATTTGATGTTGAGATCCAAAAACAGATGGAGATGATGATGAATCAAGATCAACACAACAAGAATTTTCGCATTTTGAGCCAGAATTGAAGAAGTTTTGATGAATTTGAGTGTGAAGTGTTCTTGAGAGGTTCTTGGAGAATTTGATGAATTTTGATCTGATTTTGGGAAGTGTGTAATTCTGTTATGATTAGATTGTGATTAGGTTTATATACTTCACCTTAATCCGTGATTAACCACAATCATTAGCTAAAATGAAGTGAAATTAGTGAAAAATGAGCTGTGTGAACAAAATTTGGAAAATAATCAACTTAACCACCAAAAAACAGCTTTACACAGTGGAAAAGACCCAGAAAACTGAGTTTTCGCGCGAGCGGTCGACTCATAGCCTGCTATGCGTCGACCATAGGTTGCTATGCGTCGACCCGAGGCCTATGCGCTGACCCTTATGGTCGACCATAGCCTGCTATGCGCTGACCCGTGGTCTATGCGCTGACCCCTATGGTCGACCATAGGTCAGCTCAAAAAAAAATTTTATTTTTTTTTTTTTTTTTTTTTTTTTTTTTTTGAAAGAAGAGGAGGGCAAGTTTTGAGATGAATGAAACCTTTCAAACCATCTCACACCTTCCAATCCACAAAAAAAAAAAATCAGCCACAGTTGGTCACAGTTGACTTTCTAGGGTTTCTGGTTGACTGAACAATGAATGATGACTTCTGAGCATCCAATCTTTGGCCAAATCACTTCAAAATGATCTTTGGACCATATGAGCTTGATAAATCAACCCTAGGGCCTTGTGCCAACGAAAATGGCACCTGCTTGCTTGATTGACCGATTCTCCTGATCAATCTGACCTAATTCTTCAGTCGGCTTGCGCTTGGGCAAATGGACAATGCAATGTTATGCAGTGAACCATGTTATGTTAATGACCTAATATGAAATGAATGCACACAATGATAGGGTGCAAATTTGAGGTGCTACAGCTGCCCCTATTCAATCAACTGGGAACCCGAACGGATGAGAGCAACGGCTGTCAGGCTTTCAGGGTAAACAGGGATTGAATACCAAGAACCGTAGAAATTTGCACACTGCTGGGATTCGTCTCTTTTCTGTTTTTCTTTTTCTTCAAAGGCATAACCACATCCAGACATCGACACACGATGAATGGGATCAGAAATCATCTCAACTAGATGCCTACGGACATCTAGGAAAAACTCAACGTTTACCAAGACCAACGGAGAGGTAAATCAACTCTACTGGGGATAACCAGGAAAGGATACAACCATACGTCAGCGGACGCAGTGGGAAAAACTCAGCGTTTACCGAAACCAACGGAGAGGTAACCCGACATCATAGGATGAATGGGAAGAGAGATACAACCATACGTCATCGGACGAAATGGGGAAAAACTCAACGTTTACCAAGACCAACGGAGAGGTAATCAGACATCATAGGATGAATGGGAAGACTCGACCAGACGTCATAGGACGAAAGGGAGAAGCTCGACGTTTATCGACACCAACGGAGAAGGAGAAAACTCAGCCAAGACGTCATAGGACGAAAGGGAGACTCAACGTTTATCGACACCAACGGAGAAGGAGGAAACTCAGCCAAGACGTCATAGGACGAAAGGGAGACTCAACGTTTATCGACACCAACGGAGAAGGAGGAAACTCAGCCAAGACGTCATAGGACGAAAGGGAGACTCAACGTTTATCGACACCAACGGAGAAGGAGGAAACTCAGCCAAGACGTCATAGGACGAAAGGGAGACTCAACGTTTATCGACACCAACGGAGAAGGAGAAAACTCAACCAGACGTCATAGGACGAAAGGGAGACTCAACCAGACGTCATCGGACGAAAGGGAGAAGGAGAAAGCCACTTCACGAGGGAAAGGCACCACAACCGGAAACCGAATAGGACGTCTACTGGGAATTCTGGCTGGGAATCAACCAGACATTAAGGAATGACTGGGAATAGGGTATACAATCAGACGTTCGCGGACGAATGAGAAAAACACAACGTTTATCGAAACCAACGGGGAGGTAAATCCACTTGGGGAAGGGTACAACTAGACGTCATAGGACGAATAGGAAAAACTCGACGTTTATCGACACCAACGGAGAGGAGGACTCTGAGGGGAATCATCTGGTATTACCAAATGATCTGCGAGAAATAATCAACTATACGTCATAGGACGCACAGGAAAAACTCGACGTTTATCGACACCAACGGAGAGGAGAAAACTTCTGGGGACGACCCTGTGGGGAAAGATATCAACTATACGCCAACGGACGCGTAGGAACAACTCGACGTTTATCGACACCAACGGAGAGGAGGAAACTTTTCTAGGGAGAGCGAACACAACCAAATCATCAACGGATAATTGGGAAAAACTCGACGTTTATCGACACCAACGGAGAGGAGGAACTTCACTAGGGAAGGGACGACGTTACGAACATCGAAAGATGATGTTTACAGACACCAAAGAATACCAGACACTACGCATGACTGGGAAAGCACCGAAAGATGGTGTTTACCGACACCAAAGAATACCAGACACTACGCATGACTGGAAATCACCGAAAGATGGTGTTTACCGACACCAAGGAAGACCAGACACTTACGCATGACCGGAAATCACCGAACGATGGTGTTTACCGACACCAAGGAAGACCAGACACTTACGCATGACCGGAAATCACCGAACGATGGTGTTTACCGACACCAAAGAAACAACCCTCGCGGGTGCTGACAGGATACTGACATCTACAAGATGACAGGGCAAGGCTGAACACTTGCAGGGGGGGTCTCACTGGGGAGAAACAATTTTTCCTTTCACCAACGGATGAGGAAATAAACCTCGGTGGGGGTTAACCCTGAACGCCATCAGGAGCAACTGTAGCAAATGTGCTGTACAGGTTGAACAAACATCCGCCTCTGCCGGGGATACTGTCTGATTGGTTTCGAACACATGAATGCATATGTTTGAATTTTTCTATGGCGTAATGCTCCACCTTGAATGGAAATGCTACGCTTTTGAGGATGCAATGATTACTACATGCAAAATGCAAATGAACCCTGGCTACGGAGCCAAAGGATCAGGTACTCCAACTCTGCGGGGAGACTTTGACTGAGGAATACTCTGCGGGGAGAGCCTTCATCTAGGAATGCCTTGCGGGGAAAGCGCCGACTTCTCACTCATGTTGGAGAAACAAAACTGTTGCCGGGAACAGGATAGACTTCGCTGGAGATATCCTTCGCAGGATCCAATCCACTCGGGGACTCCGCTTGGGAAGCACTCAATACTCCGCTGGGGAAGTAGACACTAAGCAGCTCTTCAGGGATGATACTCATTGAGGAGTAACAAGATCACTTTACCAGAGATTGATAAAGCGACTCACTGGGGAAGACTTAACCAAACCTCAGGTAGGACAACTCTGCTTCGGGGAATAACTTCTACTCCACTGGGGACGACCCACACAAACCACAGGAAGACTAAACTCAGCTGGGGACGCCAATACCGATCTGTCACGGAAACTTGTCCACTCCACTGGTGGGATGAACTCTGCTGGAGAAATATTTCTGTGAAACCCGCTCCACTCGGGGAACTGGCTGAGGAAAACCCACACCACTCTGCTGAGGAGAACAACTCTGGTGGGGATGATAACACATCATATCATACTGGGGATAGACCTCCACAACCCTGCTGGGGAGAAGCACTCACGGCCGTGCTGGGGATAACAATATCACAAACCCAACTGCTGGGGGACAACATTCTCGTGACAAACTCCGCTGGAGGAACTCCTGGGGAAAACGTCTGCCAGGCACTCAGTGGGGAGCTCAGCTGGGGAACCTGCCAACACAAGCCTGCTGGAGGTAGGCAATCCTTAGATCTGCTGAGGAAAGAAGGCACTATCCATAGACACCTCTGCAAGGGAACACAGCTCTGACAGCTCTCAAACTTGCTCCGAGAATAACTTGCTGGGGAAAAGCTTACAGATGTCGACCTGTAAAGCAGCACAACACAATGCCCCAGGGGTTCATGGACAAGATATGCTCAAGTGTCCTCAACATTCAAAATGATTTTCAAATGTTTTATCCTTCTGCAAGTTATTGTTAAGCCTTCATGTTTTATTATATGCAATGTTTATCAAAAATTCGGACGTTTTTGCAAACAAAACAGTAAAATAAAAACAAGAGAGCTTTTTCTGAATAACGACTTTTATCGATTAAAAATGTGCCTGAAAAGGCAAATACATTGGGAAGCAATCCCTAGAAAGAGGTAATTGCGCATAAAAAGGAAAATAAACTATCCTAATGGCAATGTGAATACGGCATCCACTATTTCCCAATTCTGTTATAACCCACAGATTATCAGTTTTCCTCCCAACTCCTTGCTTTCTGAGAAGAATGACTGGACCGATCACATCTTTTGAGATGGCAGCTGACGAAGCGCAGTGAAGTACAGATAACTCAGACTGTAGCCTTCGCTTTAATCCCTCTTTTGGCTGGATCGCCCTTTCGGGTTTTCAATCCACCGGGATACCCATTTTTGCCTAAGCCGCCCATTGTGGGTTTTCGACTTACCGGGTGTACAAATTCTTTTCATTTATATCCCTAATTTTTGCCCGAACCTTTCTTTCTGTTTTTTGGTTCGCCGGGATGCCCATTTTTGCCTGGACTCTTTTGTTCTTTTTGTCCAGCGGGTCAATTTATGCGAAGTATTTTTTGACTACATCTGAGTTAACAGGGGACGGGAAATCTTCACCATCCATTGTTGTAAGCATCAAGGCTCCACCGGAGAAGACCTTTTTCACAACATATGGACCTTCATAATTAGGAGTCCACTTGCCCCTGTTATCTGTACCGGGAGGAAGGATCCTCTTCAAAACTAGATCGCCAGTTTGAAATGTCCGAGGACGCACTTTCTGATCAAAGGCTCGCTTCATCCTTCTCTGATATAACTGCCCGTGGCACACAGCTGCTAGCCGTCTTTCTTCGATAAGGCTTAACTCATTAAACCTTGTACGAATCCACTCGGCTTCGTCCAGCTTGACATCCAATAATACCCTCAGAGAAGGGATCTCCACCTCAACTGGTAGGACTGCTTCCATACCATACACAAGGGAATACGGGGTTGCCCCGGTCGACGTACGTACTGAGGTACGGTACCCATGCAAAGCAAAAGGTAACATCTCATGCCAATCTTTGTACGTAACGACCATCTTCTGCACAATCTTCTTGATATTCTTGTTAGCTGCCTCTACAGCACCGTTCATCTTTGGTCTGTAAGGAGAAGAATTGTGATGTTCAATCTTGAAATCTTTACACAGTTCCTTCATCATCTTGTTGTTGAGATTCGAACCATTGTCAGTGATGATTCTCTCAGGAACTCCGTAACGACAGATGATTTCTTTCTTGATGAACCGGGCAACCACTTGTTTGGTAACATTAGCATAGGAAGCTGCTTCCACCCACTTGGTGAAGTAGTCAACCGCAACCAAGATGAAGCGATGTCCATTCGAAGCAGTAGGCTCAATCCTTCCAATCATATCAATGCCCCACATGGCGAACGGCCAAGGTGAGTTCATGACATTCAACGGGCTTGGTGGTACATGCACCTTATCAGCATAGATTTGGCATTTATGGCATTTCCGAGCATATTTGAAGCAATCGGATTCCATAGTCATCCAGTAATATCCGGCTCTCAATAGTTTCTTCGACATTGCATGACCACCAGCATGGGTACCAAACGAACCCTCGTGTACTTCTTGCATCAACATGTCTGCTTCGTGTCTATCCACGCATCTGAGCAAGACCATGTCAAAGTTCCGCTTGTACAGCACATCATCCTGATTCAGATAAAAGCTTCCAGCCAGCCTTCTCAGGGTCTTCTTATCATTCTTCGACGCACCCTCAGGATACTCTTGAGTCTTGAGGAAGTTCTTGATGTCATAATACCACGGTTTATCATCAATAGCATTAACAGACTCGGCTGCAAACACATACGCAGGCCTCTCGAGACGATTCACCGCAACATGTGGCACATGATTCCACCAATGAACTTTTATCATAGAGGATAAAGTAGCCAAGGCATCAGCCATTTGATTCTCATCCCGAGGGACATGATACAATTTCACCTTCTTGAAGAACGTCAGTATCCTTCTGGTGTAATCTCTATACGGAATCAAATGCGGCTGGTTCGTATTCCAATCTCCATTGACCTGATTGATCACTAGAGCGGAATCTCCAAATATGTCAAGCGTTTTGATTCTCAAATCAATGGCTTCTTCTATCCCCATGATACAAGCCTCATACTCAGCTTCATTGTTGGTGACATCAAACGTCAATCTGGCAGAAAAAGGCATATGAGCACCTTTAGGATTGATCAGCACTGCACCAACACCATTACCATTCACATTGACAGCCCCATCAAACATCAATGTCCACTTGTCATCAGGATCCGGTCCTTCTTCGACAAGAGGCTCGTCACAATCTTTCATCTTAAGATACATGATGTCTTCATCAGGGAATTCAAACATCATAGGCTGATAGTCGTCGATCGGTTGTTCGGCGAGATAGTCTGATAAAACACTACCTTTGATAGCCTTCCGAGACGTATACTGAATATCATACTCAGTTAAAATCATTTGCCAACGGGCAACACGTCCGGTGAGAGCCGGCTTCTCAAAGATGTATTTGACTGGATCCATCTTAGAAATCAATAAGGTAGTATGGTTCAGCATATACTGCCTCAGTCGGCGAGCAGCCCAGGCCAAAGCACAGCAAGTTTTCTCAAGCTGTGAATATCTTGTTTCACAGTCGGTAAACTTTTTGCTAAGGTAGTATATGGCATGCTCTTTTCGACCAGACTCGTCATGCTGTCCCAATACACACCCCATCGAAGTCTCGGTAACTGACAGGTACATTATCAATGGTCTCCCTGGAACCGGAGGGATCAGGATTGGAGGTTGCTGTAAGTACTCTTTAATCTTGTCAAAAGCTTTCTGACAATCATCATCCCACTTGATTGCCTGATTCTTTCTAAGCAGTTTGAATATTGGTTCGCACGTGGCCGTTAGGTGAGATACGAACCTTGCGATGTAGTTCAATCTCCC
Organism: Lathyrus oleraceus; assembly: GCF_024323335.1. Lineage (NCBI taxonomy): Eukaryota > Viridiplantae > Streptophyta > Magnoliopsida > Fabales > Fabaceae > Lathyrus > Lathyrus oleraceus. The sequence continues at coordinate 276,094,624 of NC_066582.1, forward strand.
TAAAAACCCACGAACCTGCTTTTCTGTTTTCGGTTCAGGCATCTCCTGAATAGCTTTGACTTTCGCTGGATCAACCTCAATCCCTTTCTCACTGACAATAAAGCCTAACAGCTTCCCTGATCTCACACCAAACGTACACTTGTTTGGGTTTAGCCTCAGTTTGAACTTGACCAATCTGTCAAACAACTTCTGCAGATTAACCAGGTGCTCCTCTTCTGTCTGCGACTTCGCAATCATATCATCCACGTACACTTCGATTTCGTTGTGCATCATGTCATGAAAGAGAGTCGTCATTGCCCTCTGATAGGTAGCACCGGCATTCTTCAGCCCAAATGGCATCACTTTATAGCAGAACGTGCCCCAAGGTGTGATGAATGTCGTCTTTTCCATGTCCTCTGGCGCCATCTTAATCTGATTGTAGCCCGAGAAGCCATCCATGAATGAGAATACCGAGGATTGAGCCGTATTATCCACCAATACATCAATGTGAGGTAACGGGAAATCATCTTTCGGACTCGCTCTGTTCAAATCCCGGTAATCGACACACATTCTGACTTTGCCATCCTTCTTCGGCACAGGAACGATGTTGGCTACCCACGGTGGGTAAGTTGTTACTGACAAGAATCCCGCATCGAACTGCTTCTGAACCTCTTCCTTGATTTTAACTGCCATATCAGGACTCGTTCTACGAAGCTTCTGCTTGACCGAAGGGCAATCATCTTTGAGAGGTAGTCTATGAACCACAATATCAGTATTCAGCCCAGGCATATCTTGATAAGACCAGGCGAATATCTCCATATACTCTCTCAGCATCTCAATCAACCTGCTCTTGACCTCAGGTTTCAAAGCAGCCCCAATTTTGATCTCCCTTCTGGCGTCCTCAGTACCAAGATTCACAATCTCCAATTCCTCCTGATGAGGTTGGATGACCCTTTCCTCCTGCTTCAACAATCTAGCCAATTCTTTCGGGAGTTCACTGTCTTCATCACTCTCCTCTTCAGCTTGGTAGATGGGATTGTCGAAATCATACTGAGGCATAACAGATTTGTTCATAGTGGATGCCATAAGATCAATTCTGCATGTTGATGTTTTATTTTAGAAAAAGAGTTCAAGAAAGTCACAAAAACAAAAAACATTGCCATTTTTATTTTTTTTTTGAAAAACAAAAATAGAAAGACAGGGATCACAAAATTGTTTGCAAAACGTCCTTTATTAATGATAAAAATTGAAAACATGTGGCCCTACAATGAACCACTACGTCTTGGGCAGAACGTAGGGTTTTGTGCAGAATGAAAAAACAAAAGAAAATTACTCTGTCTGAAGAGTAACTTGGACTATATCCTCTGCAGTCCAGTTGTTGATCACTTCCCCTGGCGCACCTGGGCGGACCCAGCAGTCGAGATCACAATCGCCGTCGACATCTTCACCCTCAGTAGCAAAGACATCACCATGATTCATCAGCCCAGCGCTGGTGAAGGTACTTGGACCTGCTGCCCCCGGCTCTGCTCGGAGAGGCTCATAACCGATGCCAAACTTGTCTTCTTTGACGGGCAAGTCCACCATCTTGCCCCAGCCCTCGGCCTTACCGGAATCAACAACTTCTTTAGCTTGCTTGTAAGAAGTGATTGAAGCACCTGGCTTCCTCTGCTCAGCATAGGCTACCTTCTCAAGAGCCACGGTCTCAAACGCCTGGCATAAAGTCTCGTGGATCTCGCCATCCACCTCAACGTATTTGAATGAGGATAAATGACTCACCAAGATGTCCTCCTCGCCGCATACGGTCACAATCTGACCGTTCCAGACGTACTTGAGCTTCTGGTGGAGAGTCGACGAGACTGCTCCTGCTGCATGTATCCATGGACGTCCCAGAAGACAACTGTAAGCAGGCTGGATGTCCATGACATAGAAGACGATATCAAACTCCTCAGGACCTATCCTTATAGGCAAAGTGATTTCACCAAAGACAGAACGCTTGGATCCATCAAAAGCACGAACAACTAGGTCACTCGGCGTCAGCACAACCCCTTCAATCGGTATCTTCTTCAAGATCTGCTTCGGCAGCACGTTCAACGAAGAACCGGTGTCCACCAGGACATGTGACAGCACAGCCCCCTTGCACTCCATGGTGATGTGCAAGGCCTTGTTGTGATTCCGCCCCTCAGGTGTTAAATCGAGATCTGTGAACCCCACGCCGTGTCGGGTAGTCACGTTAGCAATTACACCTTCAAGTTGATTGACAGAAATCTCCTGAGGTACATACGCCATATTTAACATTTTCAGCAAGGCGTCTCTATGTGCCTCAGAGCACAACAGCAGAGAAAGGATAGAGATTTTGGAGGGAGTTTGATTGAGCTGATCTACAATCTTGTAGTCACTCTTCTTTATTATCCGCATAAACTCCTCCACGTCCTTTTCAAACGAGCCACCAGGCACATTCGTTTGAGCAGGAACTTCCTCAACAACGGCCTGCTTGCCCTTAGCTTTAGCAGATGCCTCAGCATTGGCATCCCTCAACTGTTGAGGCGCAAACAGCCGACCGCTACGGGTAAAGCCTCCTGGTCCACCCACGTTGTCCACAGCAGGACTCACAACGACCGGAACTTTACTGGCAGGTGCGAAAATTGTCACAGGTGCTTGATTCGAAGGCCTGACCCCATTCTCAGCCCTCCTGTTGCTTCGGTAGGCATTATCATACCTCCAAGGCACAGCATGGTTATTCTCAGCTCTTCTGACCGGAGCGACGATTGTTGTCGGAGTATTAGTGGAAACTGGTGCAGAAATAGTAACTGGATTACCACTAGTTGTAGGCGCACGCCCTTCAGATGGCTTGAAAAAGATAGTGACAGTAGACACTGCCCCTTGATCTCTGTTACCGTCCCTACCAAACTGAACACGGCCCTGATCCATCAGACCCTGGATACCAGCCCTCAATAGTTCACATCCGTCCTCTGACTCTTCACAGCCCAAACAGTCTCTATCACAGCCCGGATGAGTACCACTATTCAGCAGACGGTCCTTGACTACCAGCAGAGGAGTCTGAATCTCTTCAACATTGGCAACCAGCTCTTCAGATTCAACCCCTTCAACACAGTTTACCCTATGAGCACCATGCGCAGGCATAGGGTTGTTCACAACATTCGGCACAGGGGAGAAATTGATCGTCTTAGAATCGATCAAATCTTGGACTTTGTGCTGGAAAGCCCGACACTTCTCTATATTATGCCCGGGTGCTCCAGAATGGAAATCGCACCGGACATTTGCGTCATACCCAGGTGGCAAGACGGTTGGTGGAGCCATCGTTCTCAATTCTACGAAACCCAATCTGAGCAATTCGGGCAGAAGCTCAGCATATGACATAGGCAACGGGTCAAACCTTCTATCCGGTTGCAGCCTCTGCCTCGGCTGATAAGGACGCTGTTGCTGTTGTTGTTGTTGTCTTGGTTGTTGAGGAGGTGGACGTTGTTGTGGTGCAGGGATGGTCACTGCAGCGACCTGCCTATATTGATGTTGATTTCTGTTCGGCCCCCGGCGATGCTGAACAGCGCTGGCTTCACCTTCTCTACGGCGAGGTGCCCCAGAGAAAGGTTTCTTTGATGAAGAGGAACCCGCATCGTTGATCTTTCCAGCCTTGATCAAGCTCTCGGTCCTTTCACCACAAATTACCACATCAGAGAAGCTTCCGAATGGGCAACTCCCCATTCGGTCCATGAACACTCCCTGCAGTGTGCCAATGAACATATCAGTCAACTCCCTCTCCAGCATAGGGGGTTGAACTCTGGCAGCAAGCTCACGCCACCTCTGGGCGTATTCTTTGAAGCTCTCATTATTCTTTTGGCACAGACTCTGCAGCTGAGTCCGGCTCGGTGCCATATCCATATTGTGTTTGTATTGTCTGAGAAAAGCTTCTCCCAGATCCCTCCAGCATCGGATAGAGTCTCGTTTAAGTTCCATGTACCAATCCAGAGATGCCCCGGATAGGCTATCTTGAAAGAAGTACATCCACATCTTCTCGTCATCTGTATATGCCGAGATCTTCCGATAATAAGCCTGCACGTGGGTGCGAGGGCAAGAAGTACCGTTGTACTTGTCAAAGGTGGGCGCTTTGAATTTGTGGGGAATCCTCAGACCTTCGACCAACCCCATGTTTGTGACATCGAACCCAAGAGAGTTCTGGCATTCCATCGCCCTAATCTTTTCAGCCAGGGCATCGACCTTACGATCCCTATCCTCGTTTCTAGCAACATCCCCCTCATCTTCATCCATCATCGTGAACATGTCCTCTTGTCTGTCAACAAGAGGAGCTGGATGACGTACCGGAGCCCGGGTAGCTCTGGCATTGACCTCTGCCGCAATAGGTTGACCATTAATCCTTATACCCCTGAGTTCTTCTCCAGTGGCGTAACCATAACCAGGAGCAGCAGCAACGTCGGCATTCTCATAACCAGGTGGAGCAATAGGTGAACCATGGTTAGACGCCTGAATAACCGTTTCCTGTCTTTGAACCAGAGCACGGAGCTCCTCCTGACCCTGAGCAACCCCTTGCATCATCGTCAAAAATTGGGCCATGTTCGCCCTCATCTCAGCCATCTCAGCCTGAACCTGATCCATGCTTCTTCGCTGATTGAGTCTTGTGGAGTACCGGTGTGGTCGCTGATCAGCTATCCTGCCTGACACAGGAACCAGAGTGAGAAGTCGGCACTAGAACACCTGTTATGCAATATGATATGAGTATGATGCTAATGCATATGATGCACATGATAATGATCATTCCTCAGGCATTCAAAGAGCCTGATTCATCTCAAGAAATGACAACCTGCAACAAACAAAAGCAACAGGGAGATACAGAGACATCATACCACAGAGTAATGAATACAGAGTGAAACCAAAATCTCATCTATAAATGAGCAACTGGATCATACAACAAAGATCCAAATATCCAACAAAGTACAACAAATGAATCCCACCCAACAAGCCTGGGGGTGATTCGCAACATAACATCAGGAAATACAAGCTAAGACAAGCTACTTCCAGGAATGAGCGTCTTCAAGTAGTGACACTGGTCTATCAACAGTTCACACTCTGAACATTCTGGTAAGGGAGTGATCTTCTCCTTCAACTGTCTTCTAAGCTCAATAACCTCTGCCCCCAGCTGGGTCTCGGATGCAAGTCTCTGGTCGACTTCCTTCTTCATCTGGATATCTTTGGCTCTGAGTTGCTTCTCCAAGTCTCTGATCTTCTTCAGATAACTGGCTTCAGACCTCTGCAACCTCAGACACTCTCTGTGCTCCGCATCTAGCAAATTCTCCATCTCTGAATAAGATCTCTTCTTACCCCTTACTCCCCCAACAACTGCACTCCGGATGTCTCTGAGTTGATGAGACAGGTTCAGCTTATCAGCTTTGGCTTGGTACAACTCCATCTGGGCGTCTTGCTCTTTCTCCTTCAGGCGACGGCTCTCCATCAAAGCTTGCTTGTACTGCTCAGCAGGCACAGTGTCAGCAAGAATCAAGGGTGGTTGCACTTGCAACGGACTCATCCTGTCATAGGGCAGCAATAAAGTTTCCACTCTCTTCTTCACCCAATCTGTGTAATCAGGCATAGCGATGGCAAACTTCCTCCCTAGGACGGACCCATCCTTTAATCCAACGTCTCTCCAGGCTCTCCCTATTCGCTCCAACCTAACAGGGTCATCCTTCTTCTCAAAACAAAAACTCTCAGCTATCTCAGCTTCGAGCGGTCTTTCACTCATAACAAACCCTAGCTGGCGAAGAGAAAGAACTGGGTTGTAGTTGATGCAACCTCTGGTCCCTATGAGTGGCACGCTCCGGAATTCACCACAACTTATGATGACGTCCTTCACATCCATCCGGTACGACTGCCACCTGATGTCGTAGGAAGTAAGCGACATGACCCTCTGAGTCCACTTAAGAGTGCTCTGGGTATCCACAAATGGTCCACTGGCTGGCAGAAGAGACATGTACCATTTGAACAGGGGAGGTAGACAACACCTAATGGCTCCACCCTTACCATGCCTACTGTGGATGGCATAGTAAGTATCTGCTAAGAGGGTTGGGACTGGATTCCTTCGGATGAAGATACTGACTGCAGCGTAGTCAACAAAGTTGGGCATACTAGGAAACAGGACAATCCCATAGATCATAACAGCAAGCTGGGCATGAAAAGCTCCCCAATTCTCCTTCTCTGCTTCTCCTTTAGCAACTCTCAGTAGAAACTTCAAAGGCAATCCAACAGCATCCCCACTGGTCTTCCAACTATCACCGATCTCTCGGATACTCAGATGTAAAGCCCTAGCAACAACCCTGAAGTCAACTTCCTTCGGGACGTCCAGGAAAGGAACCTGATGCTGAATAGGGACACCCAACAGAATGGAGTACTCCTCGAGAGTAGGCGCCAACTGATAGTCCTGGAAAGTGAAACACCGAAGCTCTGGGTCGTAAAACTGAAGAAGCGTCTGTAACGGCACTGGGTCAACTGCCATCTTCAACAGAGTCAGAATATCCCCATATTGGTCAATGAATCCCCTCAGATGATCACTGGTCACAAAACTACTCAACTCAATCAGAGATGTCAAAGGCTCGCGGTGAAAGCTATAGGAACAAGTCTTCCGCTTTGGCTCGGGAACTGTTGCCATCTCTATCAATGAACCAAGCTCTGGAATGTACCTGAGAAATGATATGCATGCAAGGATTAGTTTTTTCTCTTTTTCTTTTTTCTCATTTTTTTTCATTTTCATTTTTTTTTGCATTTCTTTCGAGAAATAAACATGCTATGATGCACATGATGCAGACACGACTGGCAAGCTGTGCATCTCTGAACACAGGATCAAAACTTCGGCCTGAATTCTGATCACAAATCATCTGAACCCAAAGTCAACTGGTCAACTGTTGTCTGAACCCAATCTGAGAAACTGAGTCACCAACCGGAATACACTGAGTCACCAACAGTCATCAACCAGTCACCATCTGTACCTGTTAGAATGATCATTCCCTCCCCACTCACGGGTGTCATCTAGGCCAGGGTAAGGTCAAGAGAAACGCAGCATAAATAACCTTTCGCAGAATACCATCATATACACACCCGAAGTATGTAACGATGATACCCCACCAGGGTCTGAACTGCTCGTGATATCAATGTTCCGCTAAGTGGCGCCATACCACCCGCTTCCCATGAATCACTCTATTCCTAGGTTTCCTAGATTGCACTCATAGCCTGGGTATTGGGCCTTTTACCTCAAGTACTTCCCACCCCCAAGCAGAGAAACACAGCCAGCACAGCAGATAAAATGAATGAATGCAAACATTAATGCACACATTGAATGCAAACAGTAAATGAAATGAATGCAATAAATAACAGCATAAAGCAACCAAAGCCCTAACCTAGAGAGCGCTAGGAGAGACTCGCTTAGGGAAGATGGACCAGCAAGAGGTCAACTTCTCTATGTATCCCCAGCAGAGTCGCCAGCTGTCGCATTACGCGAAAAACCGGCGGGAAAACAAGAACAACAGAGCCGCCACCGTGCGTTATTTATCCCAAAAGAGGGAAAGGAAACGCTCAGAGTAAACCTGGAAAAGACGTGGTCTCGCGACCAAAGAGGATGGGATCGGGAGTCGGTTATGCAAAGGGAAGGTATTAGCACCCCTACGCATCCGTCGTACTCGACGGGATCCACGCACAATAGGAAGGAAAATTGGTTGCTAAACACTGCTCAAACTCACACACACTAGCTGAAAGAGACACAAGAAAACAGACTGAGACTGACTCGGCAGGATATCGCATCCTGGGCCTACTTAGTCTATCAAGCATAGACATCAGAGTCTAAGTAGTTCGGACTGGGGAAACGACACATGCTCGCTAGGATATCGCATCCTATGCATACGTATCTCCTTTGGACGAAGGAGAATCAGAGCATTCGTAGCTCGGCTAACACGCACACAAGCAAACACAGGCAAAGGCAAACGTGGAGCCTGAATGCCAATCACTGGACTTACATCAGCATCCGAACCCAAAACACACTCAAAAGGGCAAACATGGAGCCCGACAACCAATTGATGGGATTATGTCAGCATCCGAACCCGTAACACACTCAAAAGGGCAAACATGGAGCCCGACAACCAATTGATGGAATTATGTCAGCATCCGAACCCCAAAACACACTCAAAAGGGCAAACATGGAGCCCGACAACCAATTGATGGAATTATGTCAGCATCCGAACCCCAAAACACACAACAGCATGCAACAAGAAGAAGGGTCTCGATTGCAACTAGGGCAAGAGAAGGGGAAGGTCTCAATCACAGCAAGGGTGAGAGAAAAGAATTAGTGTTAGTCGTTAGTCAAACTCGACAAGACATCGCATCTCGTGCCTACGTATCTCATCTGAACATGAGAATCAGAGTTGCCGTAGTTCGGCTAAACTATTCCTGTTGGTTTGTGTTTTTTAGGTGGATAACGTCACTACGCAATCTTCCTGATGCTCGACCTTTGGAGACTTACTCACCTGTAGTAGAAGGAGTTGACGTATCCTTAAGAGGGGATAATGTTTGTTTGTGTTTTAGGAAAGCTCAAGCAAGAAAGGAAGTCCTATACGAAGGAACCGTGCTACCTTAATTGACATGCGAACGAGACTACGCGGAGTCTAGCAAACCTAGGGGATACAATCACACCACACAAACATCTACAGCATGAAATAAACACACCAACAAGGGGCTCAAACATCAGGGTTAGGCTTTAGTCGAGGGGTCATATCAACCTCAACAAACAAGCCTCTGTATCGGGGTCAGGTTAGCTCTTAACCTTGCCATTGAGGGGCTAAGGTGAAGCTAGATGAAAGGTGATGAGGGGTGTGCCTCATTGCTTCTATCTCAAGTCAGAGAGAGCATCAGACAAGGGAGCGTGGGTCTAGAATGGGGGGACCCTTCTACGCTCAGGACATAGACTCGACTGTACAATGTACAAGATCTTGGGCTCGGATCTCAATGCTACAACCATGTAATGGGAGCAAGGAGAAGACTCACAGAATAGTGGGGGATAGATTGCTTATCCCTACCTTCCACCAATTGCCTCAAATGAGGACTTTCCCTGCTTAGGACAAATATAAACATACACAAGCATTGCCTCTTAAGGAGGACTTCAGACAATTTGCCCGGCTCGGTAACAGCCGGGTCTCCAGACTACATGAAGAAGAAAGTTCTATACCTCAATGCCAATTGCTTATAAGCAAAGCAATGCAAGTTCTTAAGAGAACTGAGCAACTAAGTGTACCTGTACAAAAGTCAAACAGAATCAGCATCCCATTCATAACCAGACAACAATATAATGATCGACAGTGTACAATCATAATCAAACAATGGTGTGCATAGCACAAGTCCACGTGGACCAACATCCTACAAAACAGCCACATTAGTTTACAAGTATCAAGCAAAATATCCCAAATGTGAAACAATATCCTTAAGCCTTAACTTCTTAACCTGAAAAGGCAAAAACAACTTCAAATGTAAGTGACAAGACCACTAGGACTAGCCTAGGGTCCAAAAGAAGGAAAAATCCTAAAACAGCAACCAATTCATGATCAAAGTCAAGCTATTTCAATAACAAAGGGATCCCAATTGGTCCCATATCCAAACTATGTACACATTTTATTCTATGCAACATGTAAGGCAAAGTGAACAATGTTAAACCACATATGAGCAATCAGCAAGGTCACATCACAAAAAATATCAAAACAACACAGTAAATTCCACAAAAATTATATCCTAAACAGAGGACATTCAACAAGCTACATGTCAATTTTCAAGCAATTTGGACTAATGGAACCATGGGAATTAATTCAACATGCTAAAGCATGCAAAAACACAATCAAATGAAGCTACAAAATGTACACTAACTTCAATTAGATGGTAAACAGCAATGGTACATGGGAAATTGGTAGGACCAAAGCTAAATGCTACATTAATGTGTTAGGAACTACCCTATCAAATTTCATGGTCATATCATTCGTCATGCTCATTCTATGCACAAAATAATGTAAATGAAGTCAAAAGAAACATCAAACATGCAAACAGAATTATTTCACTCAAATCCATACCAAACCAATTCTAAAAATCCTCAAATAATTTGTACATAAACAGGACATGTTCAAGGTCAAGCATGCAAAATCTTAGCTCGATTGGATGAAAGGAGCTATGTCAATGAAAATCAACACAACAGATGCAATTATGTGCTTCAAATCATGGCATCAATGCATGTACTCACTTCAAAAATTTATATCTCAATGTAGACAAAAAAGAAATGAATGAGACCAAAACAGGGGTGTCCTATCATGTGTCTACTACAAGCATATCAAATTTCATGAATATCCAAAACACTATGAGCATTTCACAATGATTCTACCAACCTAGGTCATATGAGCATGTACAAATGAACCTCAGAAAAGAAAAATCATGATCAATTAGAAAACACAAGGAAAAATTCCACAAAAATTACCAGGGGATCCTAACATGTTAATGATCAACCATACCAAATTTCACACAATTCTAACAAGGATAAGTCATGCTAAAAAATCCATCAAATTGGCATCAAGAGGTGTGACACCAATTGTCACACCTAAGTTTGAAAAATTGTAACTCAATGATCAAGTATCATAAATTCAAGATATTTACATGGAAAAAAACCTCAGCCAGTCAAGATTCAACACAAAAATTTTCAGCTATTTATCATACAAAATGAGGATTTCATGATCAAATCATTCAAAGGTATCAAATTATGCACATGTGGAATAAACCCTAGGTCAAATGCAAAAAAAGTCCAAGCACAACTTTGACCAATAGGTCAAAAATCATCTACAGTCAAACACCAAGTCAACAAAATTATTTTCATATTTTTGTGATTTTTCTATAATTTTCTATGATTTTTCTAAGGTCACATGTATTTTTTAGATTTTTATGAATTAATATGAATTAAATGGAATTCACAGTGGCATATCCGTAATTGTGGTGAACAGTGACGCGGTAAACATGTAATTCAAAAATTCAAGCGCAAAGGTGGATCAAACAGTAAACAATTCCAGAAAATTATCTTCTTCTTCGCGCGGTACACACTCCTCCATGTCCAAACTAGGTTTCAATCATTTCATCACCAAATTGCACAAACTAATATCCGTTGAAATCGTCTCACCATGTACATCTCAACTATGTAACTAATTCCACCTAAATCCTAACACAGCTCACGGATCGATCGAATAAAGTTTCACATTCAAAGCTTTGAGTTCAGATTCCTCAACTTATAGTCCATCGTTTCACAACCCAAGCCTAGCATTACAATCTACATGGAATGAACTTTCAAATGCACATAACAATTAAGCAATTCGTGAGATTCGAAATTCACACACCTGGAGATGACAGTGATGAAATTGGTGTTCTTGAGCTCCGATTTCCACAAACAGTCGAAGAAAGATGATGTGTGAGGCGATCGATGCGTTCAGGTTCGATTGCAATAGCTCCTAATGTTCCAAATCGCAATTCACCATGAATGATGCAAACTTGGACAGTTGAGTTTTGGTGCGAATTTGATGTTGAGATCCAAAAACAGATGGAGATGATGATGAATCAAGATCAACACAACAAGAATTTTCGCATTTTGAGCCAGAATTGAAGAAGTTTTGATGAATTTGAGTGTGAAGTGTTCTTGAGAGGTTCTTGGAGAATTTGATGAATTTTGATCTGATTTTGGGAAGTGTGTAATTCTGTTATGATTAGATTGTGATTAGGTTTATATACTTCACCTTAATCCGTGATTAACCACAATCATTAGCTAAAATGAAGTGAAATTAGTGAAAAATGAGCTGTGTGAACAAAATTTGGAAAATAATCAACTTAACCACCAAAAAACAGCTTTACACAGTGGAAAAGACCCAGAAAACTGAGTTTTCGCGCGAGCGGTCGACTCATAGCCTGCTATGCGTCGACCATAGGTTGCTATGCGTCGACCCGAGGCCTATGCGCTGACCCTTATGGTCGACCATAGCCTGCTATGCGCTGACCCGTGGTCTATGCGCTGACCCCTATGGTCGACCATAGGTCAGCTCAAAAAAAATTTTTTTTTTTTTTTTTTTTTTTTTTTTTTTTTTTTTTTTTTGAAAGAAGAGGAGGGCAAGTTTTGAGATGAATGAAACCTTTCAAACCATCTCACACCTTCCAATCCACAAAAAAAAAAAATCAGCCACAGTTGGTCACAGTTGACTTTCTAGGGTTTCTGGTTGACTGAACAATGAATGATGACTTCTGAGCATCCAATCTTTGGCCAAATCACTTCAAAATGATCTTTGGACCATATGAGCTTGATAAATCAACCCTAGGGCCTTGTGCCAACGAAAATGGCACCTGCTTGCTTGATTGACCGATTTTCCTGATCAATCTGACCTAATTCTTCAGTCGGCTTGCGCTTGGGCAAATGGACAATGCAATGTTATGCAGTGAACCATGTTATGTTAATGACCTAATATGAAATGAATGCACACAATGATAGGGTGCAAATTTGAGGTGCTACAGTTATCATCAATTATCTTAAAACGAATCTACTATCATCCCAATATAATTCTATTGCATGACCTTGCAATTTTACCCTTTCACTTTCAAAAATTCTATTGGAGTGATTTTGTGGATAATTAATTGCATTATATTCTCTCACACACTCGTTTCTTGTGTTATTGGATTTTGTGGATAATTAATTGCATTATTCTGCCTTCTGCTTGACTTCGGTTGGTCATTATTTTTTCTATGTTGATAAGACTTTCATGATTATTTGTACTTTTTCTCATAAATTTCTTTATTATCTATACAAGTATCCATGTTATATGTTAATTACTTCTTAAAAGGTTCATGTTGGAATGGAGTTGAACCAAATTCCATATTCCATATTCAACGATATTTGTAAACGTTTTGTTACATCAATGGATTTGATTGACTACAAATTAACCAATTTGATGAATTATATAAACAAACAGAAGGGAATGACAAAAATAATGGATTCAATTATCCTAATATCAACTAATTAACATGATACTTTTTATTGTATCAAATAAATTTATTTACGTGGACACACATGTATCTTATTAGTAATATTTTTACAAGAAAATTTAATTTAACTATGATGAAACTACATATGAAAAAGAGCATAGAAATTAAATCCATTAAAAAAGAACAGAAAGCTTACTCTATTAAAATATATGAAATCTAACAAAAGAATCATACTAGTCCTGAACGAAGCATACATATAACTCAATAACAATCCTAGTGCATAAAAAATTAATCAATACTCTTAGCAATCCTCACTCTTTAACATCTTCATTCTTCTTCATTTTCAAAACCACACTTGAATTCTTCACCTCTTCACTTTCTTCAATTTCTTTTGACTCATTACCATAGAGTAAAAGATACAATTTATCGTTAACCCTAAAAGACCAGATATCAAATTTTTTATTTTCTTTAAAATTATTCTTCTCCAAAACAGGTGTCCAATCTTGAACAAGATTATAAATACTAGTAGTATTCACGTTCCACTTCTTCAAAGACAATGAGAACTCATTAAAACAAGGATCTAACACTGTCACTTTTAAACCAACCGGTTTTCCTTCTTGATCCCTTGTTTCTAAGGTTGCCTTTTCTATTTCAGTGAGAAAATCAGACTTAATTTGTGTAATTGGCATTGAAAGACGATTGTTGTTATAGCTGAGATCAGAGTTAAACAATGTCTTATGCATGATATATTTAATATCATTACCATCCAACACTTTGATCATGTTATTAACATGAGTAGGCAATTCTGGTGGTGGTGATGAGAGAGTTTCTTTCCTACGAATGATTGGTTTTCTTCTAATTGTGTACTTCGATTTCACTCTTCTTCCTCCACCGGACATGATATCTGCATTACTTGAACAACACCTTTTTTTGTCATTGACTTCTACTCTTTTCACTTTACTTTGTGAAACAAGAGAAAGATTTGCTTCTTGACCCACAACTGGATTGATTTTCTGTATTTGTGTTAACTCATCTTTGGTATAAAATTGTGGAGAAATTTGAGATAACACTTTATGCAAAGTAAAATGAGGTAATGGATCAAATTTCTTCTCCATTGTTTCTATTTTTTGCATGTATGCATTGATCTTCTCAATAGCCATAGCTTCCTTTTGCATCATGACTTCTGGATTTTGTAACAGTGCTGTGTTCTTCTTCATGGACATTGATTTTTTCTCTCGATAGTGTGTTGATAAGTGTTGTGATTTTAAGTGTTCATCAAGTGTGTATTTATAGTTTTCGCTATTGAAGATTTAAAATAAAAAATTGAACCGTATAATATCTTATCATATATCTCAAATTTCCTTTTTTATAAGCTAAACTTTTTTCAAAATTTTAAAAAGATTTGATACAAAAATCTCGATCAGATCTGTTACAAACCATTCAATAGCCAAAACTCAATTTCCACTAAGCTATATTTTAATTTTAAAATAATTATAATCACAAATAGAGAGAAACTTAAAATAAGGATAGTTTGTTTCCTTAAATTTTTGTTAAATAATATCTATATATATCTCAATTCTTCTTTATTATAGGTTAAATCGTTTACAAAATAAAAAAATATTTAATCTTAAATCTTTTACAATGAATTTATTTTGTATATAAAAAAAAGATATGATACTAATGAGTCATATCTAAAATTTAAATTTAAAATATTTCAACCTATACATTTGCCATAATTTCATTACTGTTAGTTTTTTTTTTCAATCTATACGTGTGAGTCGCTTCTATATCTATTATACTTTATCAATTTATATTGTATTTTCCATTGTCATAACTTCTAGGAAAACATCAATTTCTATTACCATTCTATTTAAACATCTTTCACTATCAATTTCTATAACCATTATATTTAAACATGTTCAAGTTGATGAAATAATGCATTAGAAAATTAACAAATTTAATTTTTATAAAAAAAAATATCACAAAAACAATTATAAAACAATCAATATCATTGAAATCTTTTTAAATTGACATTAAAAAATTAGTAAAATTATAGTAACACAATTTTTCTAAACAAACGAGTGCCTAACATAGCCATACACACTCATAAAAAATATGAAATTCATATAATTTAACTAAATAAAAGAATAATAATAACCAAAGTTTTAAAGAAAATAAACATGAAACTAATACTTAAATTGTGGCTACATCGAGTTAGCAATCTTCATCATTTTCTTCCTCGATTATTCTTTCATTATTCTCATTTAACTCTCCATTTTCTTCAATTTCTGGCGCCACATAAGTATCAAGTAAAATGTGCAATTTATTGTTGACTCTGAATGACCAAATATTGACTTTTTGCTTCTCTTTAAATTTATTTTCCTTCAAAATAAGTGTCCAATTTTGAACAATATTGTAAACACTAGTAGTGTTCATGTTCCACTTCTTCAAAGACATTGCGAACTCTTTATGATTAGGATCCAACACAATCACTTCTAAACCAACAGGTTTATCTTGTTGATCCTTTGTGTTTAGTGTCGCCTTTTCTATTTCAGTAAGAAAATCAGATTTAATCTGTGAAAGTGGCATTGACAGACGGTTGTTGTATTCGCTGAGATCTGAGTTGAACAATGTCTTACACATGACATATTTGATATCCCTCCCATCTAGTACATTGATCAAGTTTTTAAGATGAATCGGCAATTCTGGTGGGGGCAATGGTTGAATTTGCTTTGCGTGTTTTTTTAGTACACTATTTTTTAGAATCTTTGATTTCACCCTTCTTTCTTCATAGGATGTGCAACAATCATCACTCGAAAAATACTTTGTTTTGTTGTCTACTTTTTCTCCTTCCACCTTGTACAAATTTTGTTTGATCTTCTCTATCTTTTCTAATTCTTCTTTTGTGTAATATTGTGGAGCAAGTTGAGATAACACCATAGTCATATTGTTGATACTTTTTAACTGAGTTTCCTACACAAGTTCCATATTTTGCAAAAGTGCTTTGATTTCGCTCTGACGTTTCTTTTCCATTGCAGTTTCCATATTTCCTATGATAGTAAATAAAATATCTTGAAAGTTTTAAAGACTTTGTTGCAAAACTTAACTTCACCTAAGCATTCAAAATTAAAATCAAAGCTATTGGAAAACAATTATCAAAGTACAATAGAAATAGAAGAAGATATATAGAAACTAACTTACAATTGAATAGGATTATGAGCATAGACGAAAGAACGATTAGAAAGTCTCTTCACAACAATATATATGCAGATTACCATCACTAAAATTTAGGAAAATAAAGATACATAATCTAATTAAATAACTATAAATTCATTTAAAATCTAATAAGATAATTTCTAATTAAATATTTTAAAAAGATTTGATACAAAAATCTCTATCAATATGTTACAATGAATTTGTTTTGTTCGTAACCATTCAATAACCAAAACTCAATTTCCACTAAGCTATATTTTAATTTTAAAACAAACAGAGAGAAACTTAAAATAAGGATAGTTTGTTTCCTTAAATTTTTGTTAAATAATATCTGTATATATCTCAATTCTCCTTTATTATAGGCTAAATCGTTTACAAAATAAAAAAATATTTAATCTTAAATCGTTTACGATGAATTTATTTTGTATATAAAAAAAGATACGATACTAATGAATCATATCTAAAATTTAAATTTAAATTTTTTCAACCTTTACTTTTGGCATAATTTCATTACTGTTAGTTTTTTTTCAAATCTATACGTGTGACATAATTTCATTACTCTTAACTTTTTTAACACTTAGTTCATTTTGAAATGCAAGTAGAATTTTCTACTAAATATTTATCACTTTTACTTTCCATTCCGTTTTGTACGCTAAATTTGATCAAACTCCTAAATAAAAATAATAGTTAGAGTTAACTATATCAATTTAGTATACAAAGTGTTATAATTAGTGATTTTTTGTTACAATAATAAAATAATTATTTATTCTTATATTTATAAAAAATTTAATTAATTTATATTTATTATTATTTTCAGTTTATATATATATATTATATATATATATAGATATATTATATATATATATATTATATATATATATATATATATATATATTTTCCTTCAGTTTATTGTCATTACAACTTTATAAGTTTATATTTATATTTTTTTAAAATGAATTTAACATACAACCGTCTCTCACTACTCTTAATTTTAACCAACATCATCTACATTTTAAGTCATCCTCAAGGAAGTGAAACATTAGATAAAATTTTTACTTAAATAATTCAGATTTTAAAATAAAAATCTCAAAATAACTCACATTTTAAATTAATTTCCAAACTATCTCACTTTTCAAAATAAAAATACGTCAAAACACAAGTGTCAGATCAATTGACATTTGCTCTCTAATTTAAAGAAGTGTCAATCCAATTGATATTTGCTCTCTAATTTAAAGAAGTGTCAATCCAATTGACGCCTATGTGTTATTTTTAAATGCAGTTGTCAATTAGATTAACACCAATATGTATTGTGTAATTTTTAGTATAAACAGAGATATAGTGTGATTCATTTTTCAACATATTATCTTGTAATATTGGAAACATGGTTCGTCTTCGTCGTTGTCAAGGGAAAATTATTTATTCGAGAGAGAGTCCTCCGATGGAGATGCTCTTCTCGAACATCTGTAGTTTCGAGTAACTACAAAGGGAATTGATTCGTTAGTTAGACGGAGACATACCTGAAGGCAAAAAAATTAGAAGTATTGAGAGACATGATGCACTGCGAGGGTGCTCCAACATAGGGATAATTTTTTCGATTGTGTCCGGGTTAACGAAATATACTACATAATCTTATCATTCTATCAATCGTATCCGTTTCTGTTTTAATATGTGTGCGGGTCATAACAACTCCGTCCGACCCGTTCATTAATGAGTTGAGTTGGATTGGGTTTGTGGGTTGTGTTTCAAATAAAAAATATATTTTTTATGATTCTTTTTGTCGATTTTATAAAAATGTAACACAACTCAATACAATCTTAATAATTTATAACACTCAAATTCAATGAAACACGTCATATAATATCTAATAAAATTCATCAATACAACATAACACTTTATAATAATATAAAATTCAACAAGATGCGTTATTTCTATAAAATACATTAGTTAAAAATGATATAAAAGAAAATAAGAAATAATATTTAATCTTAGAATTACGTAAAATCATTGGTCTAATAGTATTATTAGTGGAGGATAACTTTTTTTTGGAAAAATTATGGTTATTACTGAGATATTAATTTTATAGTGTTATTTAAAATAATAATAAAAATAATAAGAAATTACTAAAGCAATGGGTAGGGTCAACGGGTTGCAAAACTAAAATCCGATACCCGAACCAAAACTATACGGGTTGTTATGGGTTGGGTTGGGTATACTCGTAAATGAATGGTGTTCGCATTACAGCGGATGACATTCACCACCATTTGTTTTGCACATCAGTTGAAAATGAGTCTTGCTTGGTCTTCCGCTCTTCCCATGTTTCCCTATACTTCCTCCCACGAATTGAGAAAGTTTCACATGGCATTTTAGGGCATATAATCATTATAAATAGTGATTTTATTTTGCTTTTTGGGGCATCCAAGCTTAGCACAAACATAAACCATAAATTTAGTACCATAGAGCTTTAACTCCTAACATCAAAGGATTATCGCATTTTGTTCGTGTATCAAGCTTGAAGCACCTTTATTTTGAAGTTATTTATCTTCCCGCATTTATATTCCTTCGAAGTTTATTTCTATCTAGTTGCATTGTACCAGATTCAAGTCTCCGATTGGAGTAGGTTCTTATTTTATTCAGTTTTATTTACGTTTTAATTGCCTTGTCTATTTAATTTCCTCGCTTTACTTTCCTCTCACTTTATTTCCCGCATTTTATTTCCCCTAATTTAATTTCCTCGCCTTTGCCTTTAAAGACCGCTTTATTTAAATTCGTCGTTATGTTTAATTCTAAATCCAAACCAAATGCCTTTTTGTTTACCGTAATCATGTCTATCTAATTTGTTCATACTGTGTATTAGTTTAAGTTTTGCTTAAGATAAAAATAAGACCTATATTACCTCGTGTAGAAACTAGACCTAGAGTTACTTTGTCTCTCGTAGTTTATTTTGCATCCCAATGAGTATGATTTTCTTGACTATTTCGACCAGACCATTCACCGATTGATGCTCAATATTAACAAACTTAGTATGGATTCCTAGATGTTGATAGAATTCGACCATAGATGAGAGGGCGAGTTGCGTCCCGTTGTTGGAGACAATGATATTTGATAAGTCGAACCTACATATAATATTCCTCTAGTAGAAGTGTCGTATATGCTTTGCTATTATTTTTTCAACTTCTAGATCGCCTATAACTGATAACACCAAATTACACCATTATTTTGACTCGTTCCGTACATGTTTTATTATCGTTTTACCTCCATTTCCAATGTTATGTGGATACTTTGTCTGTATTTCAGGTATTTGACCATATAGGAGCCATGTGCGAAGAAATGAAGCAATTCAGATGCAAAACGAAGAAAAAATGGAAATTTGCACTTAAGGCGACTTGCATGGCATTCGCCATGAAGGTAGCCACCAGGAGGATGATGTGTCCCATGCTTCAACGGTTGAAAGACTCGGTCACGCCCACGTTGCAAAGATGGTGTTCGCATTACAGCGGATGGCATTCACCACCATTTGTTTTGCACATCAGTTGAAAATGAGTCTTGCTTGGTCTTCCACTCTTCCCATGTTTCCCTATACTTCCTCCCACGAATTGAGAAAGTTTCACATGACATTTTAGGGCATATAATCATTATAAATAGTGATTTTATTTTGCTTTTTGGGGCATCCAAGCTTAGCACAAACATAAACCATAAATTTAGTACCATAGAGCTTTAACTCCTAACATCAAAGGATTATCGCATTTTGTTCGTGT